>NC_000079.6:24413574-24661074 GCF_000001635.26 Mus musculus | reverse complement strand
AAACAATTCCATGGTCAGTTCAACTGCTTTCTGGAGGTCAGGGCTAGAAACACTCAGTGAAGTCCAGAGAACTTCTAGGGTATGGTAGAAGCTAGAATTCTATTGTGATAGGTTGGTGTATGGCTGATCATGGAGTTCTTGCCTAGAATGTGCAAAGCCTCAGGTTCCACACCCTACAATGTAGGGAAATGTAAAGAAAGATAAATACAAGTAATTAAATAGATTAATAACAACTTTAAAATATGGGACTATAGACATTTATTAAGACTCACACTGGGGCTGGTGAGATGGCTCAGTGGGTAAGAGCACCCAACTGCTCTTCCGAAGGTCCAGAGTTCAAATCCCAGCAACCACATGGTGGCTCACAACCATCTGTAATGAGATCTGACGCCCTCTTCTGGTGTGTCTGAAGACAGCTACAGTGTACTTGCATGTAATAAATAAATCTTAAAAAAAAAAAAGACTTACACTGGAAACACAAAATGAGTGAATGTCATGGCAGAGGAACTGGAGCTCAATAAAGCTAATTTAAAGATCATCAGTTTCCAGAAAAAAAAAAATCATCATTCCTTCTACAAGAGAACGACCCAAGAAATCAAGATAAGGGAAGGAAACCCTTGGGTGAGTTGGTTGGATGCCCCACTCTGAGTACAGAATAACCCTAGTAAGTTGATCCTTTTAGTAAGGCCAAGTCCCAGGCAGCACTGGGCCCACTGATCTCTGAGTCATTTCTCCATGCCTGACAGGTCCCTCCTTCCCTAACAGTGTGCCCTTCTGTTTGTGTTCCTCCACATCTTGGTCAAGAGCAGAAGTATAATTCAGTTGTCTCAATGAGCATGTGAGCCCAATGTAAATAGCCTGCTATGCTAAATGATTATGTGAAATGAATCCTAAAAATAGGTATCTGCTTATTATACATCTACAAGGCACCTATTACAGAGTTGACTAATCTTTTAGAAAAAGGAGATGTATTTAAGTCGTTGCCTACATTTTTAGATTTATTTTATTTTTATTATGTGTTTGGGTGTTTTGCCTAAATGTGGGTCTGTGCATATGGCTGTGGAGGACAGAAGGGGGCTTTGAATCCCCTGTAATTGGAATTACAGATGGTTGTGAGCTGCTTGTGGCTTCTGGGAGACCTTGGGTCATCTGGAAGAGCAACCATCTCTCCAGCTCCCATTGCCTACTTCTTTAAAGTATTGATGCTCTAAAGTAAACCAAGGCAGTGTCGATAATTGTTTCTCAAATGTCAACATTGTAAAGCAGATAACCAACTCTAACTAAGATAAGTGATACAAATGGATGGAAAAAATGTATAAATGACTTCCTATAATCTCACTCCTTAGCAAGCAGATGGAGGGACCAAGGTAGGTCCGATAGGCCTCTTAAGCAAGTGTAACTTGAGCAGCTATGGAGTCTGTCTTTGTGAAACAGAGAAAGCAATTCTTCATTTCATTATTTATTTTTCTCATCCATTCAGTCATCAATATATCCATTTGTGTGTGTGTGTGTGTGTGTGTGTGTGTGTGTGTGTGTGTGCGCGCGCGCGCGCACGCGTGCGTGCTCCTATGTATGTACTTTCCATGGTACATGTATGAGAAAGTCTTAGGCCAACTTGTAAGAGTAGGCTCTCTCCTACCATGTGGGCCCTGGGAATCTAACTCAAGTCATTAGGCTTTGCAGCAAGTATCCATCTGATCCATCTTGTTAGCCAGTAGTCTCCATTTTAATGCAAGCATTAAGCATTTCAACTGAGACTGAAACTTCCTTCAATCTTGAAGTCAATCTCAAGACTGCTTGGGTCTTTTCTAAACTACAGACATCCACACAGATGGGAAGGCTTTCGTTTAGAAATACAGAGAAAGGTGGAGAGAGAACACAGTTGGTAAAGTGCTTGAGGTACTTGGTATATACTTTAATAATCAAAGCATTGGGGAAACAGAGGCAGGTGAATTCTTGGGGCTCACTCTCCAGTCAGCCCAGCTGAACTGGTAAGCCATTTTCTGACTATTGTCCCAGTCAGTTATAACCATGATGGTGGCATCATGGCCATCTTTGAATCCTATCATTCTTTGGTATGTAAGAAGGGGCTTTTCCTACCACTGCTTATATTCATTAATCAGTTTGTTGTTAATATGAACTCGTGGATTTTTTTCCCCAGTGGGCTATAATCTACTACTATCATCTTAAGAAAGAAGCAGCTGTTTTTTGTTTGTTTGCTTGCTTGCTTGTTTTTCTATTAATTTTTTTTTTTTGAGACAGCATCTCAGTGTGTACCCTGGGCTGGTCCTGAATCTACAGTCCTGTTTCAGATTCCAAATGCAGGAATTAAAAGCATGTGCCGTCATGCCTGGCTCAGCTGTTTCTGGAAGCATTTTCTGTGCAGCCCAGCCATAACTTAGCATCTTTAGAGATTCCCTTCACCATTATTTTTCCAAATGTCTTATGTCTTTAACCAAGCCACATCTTTTTTGAGGGTTACTAGCTGTCTTTTAAGGCTTCTAAGATAGTCAGTACAGGGCAAGACCCAAGAAATAAATCAGAAATCCACAGACAAACAAAAGCTTGGCTTTGGGGCCAGGTTGAAGCATTCCACTCAGTTTACTTCTGTAAGCCCTACTCTTTCTTGTCCTAAGTTATCAAGGTTGCTTCAAGGAGAAAAGCATAGCCTAGTGTGGGGCAATGGTCTTTCCCATTACCTAGAATTGCAGCTTGAAGACACACTTGAGTTTCATCAATCAAACGGAGCATGCGAATTATTATTTTTTATCTGTTTTTTTTCCATTTTTTATTAGGTATTTAGCTCATTTACATTTCCAATGCTATACCAAAAGTCCCCCATACCCACCCACCCCCCCTTCCCTACCCACCCACTCCCCCCTCTTGGCCCTGGCGTTCCCCTGTACTGGGGCATATAAAGTCTGCAAGTCCAATGGGCCTCTCTTTCCAGTGATGGCCGACCAGGCCATCTTTTGATACATATGCAGCTAGAGTCAAGAGCTCCGGGGTACTGGTTAGTTCATAATGTTGTTCCACCTATAGGGTTGCAGATCCCTTTAGCTCCTTGGCTACTTTCTCTAGCTCCTCCATTGGGAGCCCTGTGATCCATCCATTAGCTGATTGTGAGCATCCACTTCTGTGTTTGCCAGGCCCCGGCATAGTCTCACAAGAGACAGCTACATCTGGGACCTTTCAATAAAATCTTGCTAGTGTATGCAATGGTGTCAGCGTTTGGATGCTGATTATGGGGTGGATCCCTGGATATGGCAGTCTCTACATGGTCCATCCTTTCATCTCAGCTCCAAACTTTGTCTCTGTAACTCCTTCCATGGGTGTTTTGTTCCCCATTCTAAGGAGGGGCATAGTGTCCACACTTCAGTCTTCATTTTTCTTGAGTTTCATGTGTTTAGCAAATTGTATCTTATATCTTGGGTATCCCAGGTTTGGGGCTAATATCCACTTATCAGTGAGTACATATTGTGTGAGTTTCTTTGTGAATGTGTTACCTCACTCAGGATGATGCCCAGAGCATGCGAATTATAAGCCTCAATCATTTGATAGCTGAGAAAACACACAGTGAGGAAGTACTGTGCTGCCCCCAGTCTCTCTCCTAAGTCCCCTCCCCAAAGGTGACAGCACAGTACAGTATGTGGATGCTATTTTAAGTGCCTGCCTGAGTCATGTGAAGAGTAAAGAAGAAACGTTAACAGCCCATCTATTCATCGGGCTAGTCAATTGTACGAACTTCTAGATAATTGGCCGTGCTTCAGCCCTGGGGAAAATGACAATTCTGCTCCTTCTTCCGTTCTGGTGGATTAAATAAATGCAGGGAGTAGCAGCTGGCCTCAGGATAATTAGACGAGAAATGATTTAGGACACAAAACCCACTTAAATCTCTAGAGGGGTTGGGTTGATTTTGACTAATGTTGGCATTACTCATTTTAAAATGCAAAGCCTAGAACACGCACAGGACTTCAGAGCACACACTACACATCAAAGTGGGTTAGAAGGCAAGAGCGTTTTGCGCTTAAAGGAGGCTCAGGCTGTTTGTAATAATAAGTAATTTTGCCCCCCTCCTCCTCCCTCCTCCCTCCACCTTTTTTTAAACCGTGAGTATCAAAAGGGGAATGTGTCTTGGGAACATGGTTTTGGAGACAGCTTGGCTGATCCTGCTGAGAGAAAAACACACCCACCATGCCCCCTCCCCTTTTTGATCATCAGATTGAAAAAACATCGCTGTGGTGTGGAAGAAAGTGAGCTCCTCCCAGAGACTCTGCACTCGGACCGGACCGATCATCCCTAGGGCCTGGCCACTCCCTTAGTCGTGGTTTCTTTATAACAACCTCAAAATGATACTGACAGGTTCTCTTCCGTCCGATTTGGCTTTTCTAAAATTGTCACTTTTTTTTTTTTTTAAACGAGTGCCTGTGTTTTATTGTTCTCAACAGAACTGAGCTCCATCTTTGAGACATTAGGTAGAAACAGCGGTTGGGTTCTGGGAGACCATGCCCAGCAGTGTGCTAGGGATTGCTTTTGCATATTGTAAGCTTGACAAACGCCGACATTCTTTAATGGGACAAGAGTCAGGTAGAAAATGAGTCTGAGTTCTTATACATAAAGCTATATGCTGCATTCATGTTAGAGAATGGACAGGTAATTAAAATCTTCTTAGAGTAGGTGTATAAAATCAAACTGATAGTGTTTTTTTTTTTTTTTGTAGGACCCACTAATTTTTTGTGGCCATATTTTTTCATGTCCTCTATGTTATGTTATGTTATGTTATGTATTTATTCTTAGAGAATTTTATATATGTATACAAATGTATTATGATTGTACACACCTCCTCTCCCCAAATGCACCAGCCACCCCACAACAGGTTCCCCTTGCAACCTCATTATTGTCCTTTTTTTTTTTTTTTTTGGAGATTTATTGTATGATTTACCTGTGTGAATGTATATTCACACATTTGTAGGTGCCCATAAAAGTCTGCAGAGGACATCGGATCCCTTGGAGCCAGTGTTACAAGGCATCTGTGAGGTACTGAGTTGACAGAGGTTGGACCGGGGAGTCTGTGATGTAAATACAGTCACAACTGTTGGCATGGTAATAAGAACTGATAATGCCTACATCTCAGCTAGGCTGTAACAGTACTCGAAAACCATTCCTTTCAAACTGAGGTCAATCCATCATTTTACTCTTGTTTTTATGACAACATTTCAAAAGCAACATTTCAATGCCAACAAACTGCTTAATTGCAGAAAAACCTGGCTTCAGAATTAGTCTTTTTTTTTTTTTTCTTTCTTGGAGACAGGGTCTCACTATGTAGTTCACCATGAAACTCATTATGTAGTCCAGGCTAGCCTTGAACTCACAGAGATCTACTGATCTGCCTCCTGAGAGCTGGGATTAAAGGTATGTGCATCTATGCCCAACTAGTTAGTCTGAGGCAGGGGTGTGTGTGTAGGTCCCATCATATGCCAGCGGGTTCAAAGTTAAGTGGCTTTCCAGAGGCTCATACGCATGCTCTCTTTGTGGTAATTTTAGCACATTAATCTGCTATAATTGGGGTGGTTTCTGCTGGTCCTTGCTGCTGCATACCAAGAAGTGGCCGGGTGCAGAACATCTGCACAGTTATTCTTGGCTGCCAAAGCCAAATTGTTTATCATCGAAATGCAGAACAGCTATGTGCTCAAGCACAGCAGAATAATGTGCCTTCCCACTGGACAGTGAGGTTTCCAATGATTTCTTAGTATCCTATGTCTTGTTCAAAGGATATGAAGCTGTAAAACAGTAACGAGGCAGAAACCCATCTCTCTCTTAAGCTTCGAGAACAGTGCAGTGTAAAGAAGGAACCCAGCACTGGATTTAACGACATAGGGAAAATCCCCAGCAACAGAGACAAAAGAACATATGAGAGCGTAACTAGTGCACACGTGGAAGCCACATTGCTTGCACGTTGAGCTCAGAAGGCCTTGTCACATTGTCTTTTGTGAGCGTACGGAACTCCTAGTCAGTTACATCAGGCTGACACCTGGGCAAGCATAAGCTGCTTTCTTCCCTGCTTATCACACACACACACACACACAGAGAGAGAGAGAGAGAGAGAGAGAGAGAGAGAGAGAGAGAGAGAGAGAGAGAGAGAGAGACAGACAGAGACAGAGACAGACAGAGATAG
Source organism: Mus musculus (assembly GCF_000001635.26). Lineage (NCBI taxonomy): Eukaryota > Metazoa > Chordata > Mammalia > Rodentia > Muridae > Mus > Mus musculus. Next base: position 24,654,899 of record NC_000079.6, on the reverse strand, counting down.
AGACAGACAGAGGAGGCAGAGTGGTTTGGAACATGCTGTGATCTTCCTGTCTCAGCCTCTCAAGCACTCGGATGCCTGCCTTGCCCGGTTGTTGTCTTCAGCCAATTTACCTGGATGGGAGCCACAACTATTTTTATGGAGTAGGAAATTGACCATGGCTTTTCCTAAGTGTTCTGGAAGCCCTGGTGTGTAGCTTGGCTACCTCCCTGTCCCGGTATTCAGATGCTGGTTTCTCCTACACCCATGCCACCATCAAGGCAATCTCTCAGTCCTCTGGACCACATCAGGCCATGTGAAGGACTGCTTTTGCTGTTTGGGAACTCAGCCCTCACTCTGCAATGCTTGTCCCTTCTCATCATGACAAGCTAATGAGGAGTCATTTCTGAGATGCGTGAGCATTTAATATGGTTTAGATATTAAACAATAGGCAGGAAAGTTTACTTATTTCATTGGTATGAAATGACATTGGAATTATCCAAGAAAAAAAACACCATAGTTTCAAAATGCACACTGAAGTGTGTACCAGGGAAATGACATGAGGTCTGGTTTGGCTTCTGCAGTTACGAAAGCTAAAATGATCTATCAAGCAAATATAGAAAATCTTGGACAATTTTTACAACTGGATGATGGATATTTAGGGATTTGCCTTACGCAACCTATGTTTATGCATGTTTGAATAATTAATTTTATTTATTTAATCATTTGCATTCTCCAGTGTGTGTGTGGGGGGGAGCAAAGGTCTGACTTGATGTCACTTCTCAGGAACCACCCACCGAAGCTATGTCTCCTCTACAAAACCTTTACAGTCCTTATGAGCTCATCAGGGCACAGTGAACCCTGTGGGGGACCAAAGATAATAGTAACGCATGAAAACCTGCACCCCCAGATGTGAAGCAGGTGAAGATGAATCCACAGTGAGGAGGAATTTGTCTATTTTCTCTAGGAAAGGAAGGAGAATTGGTTTGGCCTTTTAAATTGATGGATCAACCCTATACAACTTCAAAGAAAACAAGAAGCCACACGGGTGGTAAAATTAGCTGGCTTTAATGATTTCCATAGCCATGTAGCTTTCCACTCCACGTGGGTGGACATCTGTATAAACATAGAAAGCCCAAGCTTGGGATCATGGCTCTTGGACTTGGAAGAGACCAACAGAAGAATGGGAGCGGCCTTTAGGGAGCCCCTGACTCTCTTCCTGCCCTCCAGAAGCACGTGGGAGCTTTCTAGGACTTTAGTCACGGCTAAGAGAACACAGAAGTCTCATGTTGACAGAACTTGCAGAAACACATACGTTTTGAGCAGGCTGGCAATATCAGGCTAGATAACATCAGCCCTGCAAAAATGGAATGATGTTTCTGTGTAGGGGACTCATTGATACTGCCTGACAGAGGCATTCTCCACTGTATTAAATTTGTAAAACACCTGGAACCAAATACTTTTAGGAGCAGATAGCCCAGCAGGTATCAAAATCAACAGAAAGATGGCTCTGTCTTGGTGGCTACAAGGCTGTTCATATCTCACATATCAGGAAAGGATCTCATCAGTGAGCCTACTTCTTCACCATAGCTCATGAGTATAGCCTGCATGTTCCCAAGTCCTTAGGCCTCATAGCAGCCTGTGAATTGGGAGTGACAGTTATTAGCATTCCTTTACACATAAGGAAACTGGTCTTCAGGCAACTGTTCTAATAAGATGGATGGCAAAACTAAAACCAGAATCAGCCCATCCTGCCACCCTTCATGTCCACTGTCCCTTAGCTGAGATGTACAAATCCTACTACAGCTTTCATGGTTTTGTTGTTTCTTCTCTCCCGCATCCCTGACCCAGGAAGGGTCTTCTGTAGTCCAAGCTGGCTTTGAATTTCCTACATAACCAAAGATGACCTTGACCTCCTGTCTCCACCTCTGGAGAGCTGGGATTACAGGTGTGTGCCACCATGCTGAGTTTTATTTTCCTGTTCCTTAGGGAGACTCTCTGGCAACCTGAACCATAGGGTTGTCAGCCTATAAACTTCAGTCTCTACTAAGCCAATGCTTTTATGGTTGGAGAAGACTAGGTGGGTCTCATACGGCTCCCATAGACTTTACTCTTTTATTCTTCAACCATTCTCCACCACAAGGTTGCCTATTAGGTATGGATGGCCCCGGTATGGTGATGACAACACTGTAGATTCAGCAAAAACGATCAGGCAGCCTCTACTGCTCGAGGGGCAATGCCCTGCATCTTATCTCGTGTGTTAAATCCAGAAAGTCACATGCATTCTTAGGAACTGAATTACTGGATCTTCCTGCACTAAAATAAGGCCCCTATATCTTAGCCACTGTCCCTTGATGTCACCAGCAAACACAAGAGCCAAAAGAGCACTCTTCAGACTGGCTGCAATTAGGATTTCCTGGGGAGATTCTTTTTAAAAATGTTGTAGTTTAAGACTCATTCCCTGATTGTCCAACTTAGGTGGTCTGGACTGGGACTCCTGCATAAGATTTGAAAAACCTCTTCCTAGGGCTTAGGTTTTCTTCATGCACACAGGCTACAGTAAGCAGAGTCACATTTGACCTTTGGGTGCTTAATAGTGACTGGTCATCTGATCCCAACTTCACTCAAGATGCTTAACAAGTGTTTATTTGCAAGTCTTTACTAGGATTCTAGCAATTTCTGAAATGGCGCTAAGCATACTTCTGCCCTTCCGTATTATGTAAGTATTTAAAGTTGCATTCTCAGCACTAATGATTATAAAATCAGAATTTTGGTCAGCTCAGAATCACTGAAGACCTTCTGTCTTACAGAATCAAATATTCTGCCAATGTTAAACTCCTTCTGTGAATAGATAAGCCTAGCCAGTTTCTGTGCATGCAAGTTTTTCACCAAGAAATGGCAAAAATTACATGCATATGAAGGGACTTTTTTTCCAAGATTTATTGTCTTAGTATTTTTAATTATATATCCTTGTATGTGTCAGGGATGTGGTATGTACACACAAGGGCATGTGCCCTTAGAGGCCAGAGGTGTTGGATCTGCCTGAGCTGGAGTTACAGGTGGTTGTGAGCGGCCAGATGTGGGTGCCAAGAATGAAGAAAGTAGGGGCCTTTGCAAGAGCAGTTTGTGCTCTTAACCTCTGAGTTACTTCCCCAGCCCTTAAAGGAGTTGTTTTAAAATTAATTTCTTTATGATTTGTTATCAGCGAATGTCTGATCTCTATTCTTATTTTGTATATCTAGACGCTTGAGAGTGCATAAATCTTCCTCTGGCAAAGAGGGACTGTGGCTGGGGAAGCTTTCGGAGTCCCTGTTCCAAGGCACCACTTGTCGGGGCTTCAGTGAACCACACTGAGGCACATTCATCTTGCTTCTGAAAGCTCAACCCAGATTTTGGAATCAGAAGTACTGAGGGTATTGACATGTAGGCATTGATGACAGTCAAATGGGATGAGTAGAATTCAGAATGTGAACCAGGCAGCTTTCTTTAAAAAAAAAAAAAAAAAAAAAAGACACACATTCGAGTAAGAATGTATTTTGATCCCTAGGAGGGACAGGATTTTTCTCTGTACCAAAAATACATTGTTTGGCAGGCTGGGCCTATTGTTTTCAAGAGTCAGCAGTGCGGGTGTTCCAGCTTAGAGAGCAGATGCCCTCCAACTGTTCAGACTTGGGTATTTGGGGCCAAGAGAGAAGAAGCCACCACTTGAACAGGTGGCTGGACGCAGCCAGTCACTGCAACCCCCTCCCACTTCTGCCATTCTCTAGAGTAGCTCTGGAGGAGGGGTGTCAGAGAGGGGATTACAGGGTGACACAATTAATATTCACAGCAGGAAAGGGCAAGTATCTACCAACTTCACTTTCCTTAGCACTTCCAGAGTCAGCACAAAGCATTGAAGCAAAGTGTTAGTCTGAGAGTGTGCAAAAGCAGCTTGGCCTTCCACATGAGTCCAGTACCTCTCTCCTGACTAACCACAGCTCTCAGGAATAGAGAGGCCTTGTGTTACACAGGCTTAGAGATGGTCCCAGCCAATGTCCTTAATAGCAGGTCAAGAGAGGTAAGGAGCACAAACAAGGAAGTAGACGGCTCTGCAAGGTTAAGAACACACACATAGCATGTGAGGCATCACTTTGCAGTCACCCTATTGCTATGAGTCCTCTCTTTGGACAAGTGCCCCCCTACTTGGCCTCCTCTTCTGTAAGATGTTGAGTGTAACATTTGCATCTTAATTTCTGAGGAATAAAAGGCATCAGGCCTGCCAAGTGGAAAGTTCCACCAAATAGATGCTCATATAAACCAAGGCCTGCTGTTCACATCCACACATTCACCAAAGTCAAGGCTGCAGAGACAAAGGACCTTGCCTAGCAATGAAAATTGTGTGCTTTGACACTTCTCAGTTTTGCTGATCACTTTAGTCTTCTCAGAACTTTAAAGTGTCAAATGACGAATTCTGGCCCAGTCATGAGACCGCTGAGCAGCTGTGGCCCCACTCTAGGTTGGGCTCTCTATAAAGGACTGTGGGGCTAGGGTCAACCATCTTTAACACCTCTTGCTAATATTTGCTGAAAACAAGATCTGATTATGGTGTGTAATTTTGGCCTAGATTAAATTATATGGCTTTTCCCAGAAAGAAGCAATTGATAACCAAATATAGACATTTCTTTTTCTTTTCTTTTTTTAAGTATTTCTTTCCCTTGCCATTTTTAGGCCTTGGGAAGAGCTTCAAGGAGAGATAAGGAAACAGGAGTGAAGAGCAACGAGCACAGGGCTGTTGTCTTTGAGTTTTGTGTGGTGCTTTGGTTCCATTCATTTCCCTCATTAAGACACCTCTTCATAATTCCTCACTTTGAAAGGTTTGCCCTCCAAGGAATATATGTTATTATATTAACTAATATATATCACACACATATATATATATATATATATATATATATATATATATATACTATACCATAACATATATACAAGCTCTCTCATATTGAGAGAAGACTAAGGCTTAGATAAAGTTGACTTAAAAACTAGGGATACACACCTGTCATCACAATTGAGGCCAGTCCTGTCTGTATATATTCCTAGCCAGCTTATATACATACATGCATGTATATGTATACATATGTGTGTACGTGTGTACATGTGTACATGTATACACACACACAAAGGTATATGCATATATATATACACATATACACTTCTGATCACAACAACTTAAGTAATAACTTGCTATGTTGCCTTTTTTGCCTGGCTGTAAGAAAGCTTAGAACAAAGCCTGCCACTGCTACCAATATGGCATGAATATGACAATATGGAATATGAATATGGCATGAATACGGCAAGACCTTTGTGCTGGTGATCAGAGCAGTGCCAGACAAATGTTCTATACCAAGCTACCTCTGCAGCTTAGAGGGTTTTTGTTATTTATTCTAGCTGGACAGGAACTTGTAAGACAGACTGGGCTGGCTTCAAATTCACAGCCAACCCCCTTCCTCTACTGAGTGTTGTGATGACAGGTGTGTAACCTGATTTTTAAGTCAACTTTATCCAAGCCTTAGTCTCCCCTCGACACAGTGAGAGAGCTCCCAGAGGCTTTGTCAGCCTGACTCAAGTCATCAGGAAATTTCCATTGGTGTTCTTTTGTGGACCCATAATTCTTTCCAGCTGCTTGTTTGAGTTTCAGATTTTTGGAAGCCACTGCTTTGTGGAGGTTCTGGGACAATGTGGGAAGCAGTTACTGATGGAAACTGGAACTCTCCCATGAATCTCGATAAGGGAAACCATCATCAATCCCACCAAGTTATCCTCAGAAGAGAAATCATGCCTGGGCTGACATGGGGCTATGAAGACAACTTCTCTTTTACTGAGTTGAAAAATGGGAACTTCTGGAACAGATCAAATACACATTAAATTGGTGAATCACAGCTATTGTTCTAGAAATAATATTCAAATCTCATCAGTCTCAATCTGAGAACTCTATTTGTGATGCAAATCAAAGGGTATACACCAGAAAATACTTCTGCTTGCAAGCCAGTGCCGTTATGCATATCATTTAGGTTGGTTACCACTTTAAATCTTTTCAGATGAAGACGCAGAAGGGTGAATTGCGCATGTATTAGCCAGATTTGACAGTATTCATTTTTCTTCAACTGCAGGTAATTATCCTGTATAATTCTCTGATGCATAAATTAAAGCCACATCAATTAGCAATGGTCTTGTTTTCCTACATTCAGTAATTAAGATGAAATTGATCAAGAGATATTTTATGTGTGGACATGGAGCTGATAAAAAACCTCCTCATTGAAGCACTGATTCCTTTTGTTTTGGTTTGTTTTTTGTTTTTTGTTTTTTTCTCTCCATTCCCCTCTCCTGCTCTGCGCTGGTTCATTTGACAGTCAGTCAGTTCTACCAATATGGCATTGTTTGTCAGGATGCATATTGCCAATGATGCAACAGAGAAAGTGTCCATTTCACCCCAATGGGTGTACCTTGGCAGGCCCTTGGCTGGAATGATGATCCATTCCCCTAGATAATGTGAAAAGGCCTCTCCGTGGTTGTAATAGACTCTCGAAGAGCCCTGTTAATTGTCTCGCTATCAGCAGAAAACCTCAGCCCACATGGACGGTCTGAGATTTTACTTGCCAAGCCAAAAGACCCGGCAGCCACAACCCAGCTGAGTTATGTGGGAGAACTCTGGCTTTCTCAGCTTGCTGCTGACTGCTAGTTGCTGTGGGAACTGTAGCTCTGCTTTTGGAGTCTCTGTGTATTTATATTCATTACCATTGCCTGGACTTGGATCCCACCTAGCCTAGATTTAAAGCTGGGCTGCCTGCATTTTAATGGTTTTGTGCCACAATTTTATCATCTATGAGATGGTGCAATTAAGTCTTACACAGGTTATCACAAAAACTTGGTGAGTTACACATAACTGGGGCATCAAAAATGCTTTTGAACAAGAGCTATATTATTATTGGTATTATAGATTAGTTTTTAAATTTAGATTGGCTGTTTCAACAATGGAAGATTTATGTCAACATTCAACATGATATATATATTCACAAAATTGTCACTCAAGATTTGTATTTATTGCTCCTTTTTCTCTTTTTTTCTTCTTGTGTCTTCCCCCCTTCCCTCCCCATCTTTCTTTCTTTGGGATGGGGCATAGTGTATTTTAAGACAAGGTTTTGCTACATAGTCCAAGCTGAACGTCAGATCTGATGCAATCCTACCACCTCTGCAACTTGAATGGCTTTTTTCCCCTTCTTCTTTTGTATCTAGGAACTTACATGGGTACTAGAGAGATGACACAGCAGTTGTGAGTGCACACTGCTCTTGCAGAAGAACAGAGGTTCCCAGCACCACCTGGGGTGGCTCACAACAGCCTATGCTGCCAGCTCCAGGGGCATCTTCCACCTCGCCAATGCTCATTAATGTACCCTCCAACACACATAACTTAATACATAAAATATTTTTTAAATGAAAATTTGCATTCATGGTTTAGTCTTACTTATTCTCTCCAGGTAGATCACTAGGGAGTGAGGTCAGTCAGTCTCCTGCAGGAGGGACTGCTGTCCCCCTTGCTCTGTCTTTCACTTAGTCCCCAGTTAGGGAAACAGCTTGATACTGCCCTTTAGCTTCTTCTAGGACTATTTTCTTCCATTAGCAGGGAAGAGACATTTTTGCAGCAGAAAGCAAAATAAGTAAGTAAGTAAATAAATAAATGAATAAATAAATAAAAAAGGAAACATCTGGAAAACATCTCACCATGGAGAAACACACACCGAAGATCCCAAAAAAGAAAGTGACCCTCAAAGGAAAGAACACCACGCGTCATTGCTGTCCTATTTTAGGGCAAGGAGCAAGATGATATGATACAAGGGACAAACTTTTTCTTTTTTCCCTTGGAACGTCATGGGAGCCTGAATAGGAGCAGTTCCTGACACTTCTTCCATCTTTCATGGAACTGAAGTCCAGCCTCCTGGCTCCGACCAGTAATCTCAGAACTTTGGAGGCGGGGGTAGGATGATTGATGTGGATTTGAGACCAGCTGGACTTCAGAGTAATATTTTATCCCAAGAGAAAGAGATGGGGGAATGGGGTGATGGTGGTAGGGTTCAGTTTCTTAGCCAAAATTAACTGGAGGAAGAGATGGGAGTCAGATCTGGGCTGGTTTCTACAATGGACCACTGACTTGTTATCTACCTCAGTAAAGACACCTGAGAACAACAAAACTATGCTCTTCACTGACTTCGTTCTACATTTGTTAGAACCAAGTGGGTTACTTATTGTTAGGTGATTCATCATTCCATACATACAGTGGCCTGCAATGAGTCACAAACTTCAGACAGCTTTGGATCCATGTCTCCTACCAGTCAGAGGGCAGTAGGTGATGAAATGTCAGGAACCAGTGTTGCCAACAGCTGACAGTGACCCATTCTCTTTTCTCAAAGTCTCGGATCTGTCTTTGTGGTCAGCTAGCTTGGGTTTCCTCACATCATAGTGGTCTCAGCTGAGACACTTGCAATGCTGGATCCCAGCTTCAAGAGCTTTGCTCCAGCCGACAAGAGTGAAAGCTAAATAACCTCTCAGGGAGAAGTGTGGTGCCATTTGTAATGCCAGCACTCAGGAGACTGGAATAAGAGGTCTGCCACAAATTTTAGGCCACTAGGCTACATTGTAAGCTCAAGACCAGCCTGGGTTATATAGTAAGTAAGACACTCTGTCAAGAAGCAAACAAATAAAATTGCATTTTGTGATCTGGGCATAGAAGATATATCCTTTTAAAAATAAATTTATTTATTTATTTATTTATTTATTTATTTAATGTTATATGAGCATTCTGCCACTGACACACCAGAAAAGGGCATCAGATCCAATTACAGATCTTTGTGAGCCACCATGTGGTTGCTGGGAATTGAACTTATGACCTCTGGAAGAGCAGATAGTGCTCCTAACCACTGAGATATCTCTCCAACCTGAAGATATATGCTTAAACTAGGCCTAACAGTATATCCCTGTTATTCCAGCTGGTGTGTGGCAGGTTAATTGTGAGTTCAAAGCCCTGAACAAGTTCTAGGCTACCCTGGGATGCTCAGTGAAGCTTCATACAGCAACAATGATGATGATGACCACGATGATAACAACAGTAACAACAACTGACACCCAAAGGTATTCTCTATTGATCAGGAATGTTGCAATTTTGAAGGAACAGACACAGACCTTCATCTCTCCATCAGAGGGGGATCAGAGTCTCCCTTGTAGGAAGATCACATGGGAAAGGGGATAATGCTGAGGGCAACATTTCGCTGTGTGGCTCAGGGTCGAGCTGCAGTAAGTCAGAACTTGGCTCTAACAATGATGCTTTTTGTGCAATGTGCTCACTCTCTGGACAATAACTACTACCAAGCTAAAGTGGGCAGCTATTCGAAGCCTCCTTCCTCCCCTCTCCCTGTTATAGCTTCATGACATAGCAACATTTGTTAAACTACCTAAAATCTCAGGCATCCATTTCTGTTCTGCCAAATGCTACCACCCCTCACAGAAGGACCGTGATGGTGTTGGACACATCCACCTGTGGTCCTTGAAAGCCTCACGACTTCCTGTGGCAGCTGCAGGGGTTATGCTCTCTTGGCATTCAATGTCACATTGGCTACTGCCCCCAGCCTTTAGGGTGCTTCCCTGTATTGAAATACCATTTGCCAGAACCCTCTACAGCTAGATCTGTCCCACCCCCAAGGAGGAGGAGCCTCCCCCAGACTCTCCTGAGCTCTAAAGGCAGCTGTGAGTGGGAGGGTGAAAGTGTTGCTTTTCTATGGCCGTTGTAATGAATGACCATAAAGCTAGTGGTATCAAACACCAACATACACTTATGAGCTTATAGCTCTAGCAGACTGAGATCTGAAATAGGTCTTACTAGATACAAATCTGGAAACACGCAAGCCTATGTTTCCTTCTGGAGCCTATATAGGAAAACCTGTTTCCTAATCTCTTCTAGATTCCAACAGTCCTTCTCCTGAGTCTCTGTCCCTCAGTTTCAAAGGTGATAACTTTCTTTGGCTCTGCCGGTCCTTTCAGAGAGCCATTTGTTTCCTTTGCTTCTAAGGATGAAATGTACTAGACTCGGCCCAGGTGGTGGGTAATCTAGGATACTGCTAAATTCTTGGCATAATCAAATGGGCAAAGTCTCCTTTGTCATAAAGGGAATCGGAATTTTAGCTCTCAGAGATTTGGCATGGACTTCTTGAGAGGACGAGCCACCATACTAAGTATCTGGTTTTTCCTGCAGTAGCTTCCTGGTAGTTGTTTTGTTTCCTGGCCATGCCAATAGCTTCTCAGATCATCAGGCAGCTTCTGGATACTAAATCAGACAGTAGGGACATTTAGAGTTCAGTTACAAATGAGGTTTACACTGTGTGTGCTTGCTTAGCCCTCTTCAGTGTAGCACATAATTTTGCAAGCCCTCTTGACTCCCTGTCCTTTCTGCTGTCCGGATTCTCCACTCTACAACTGAAGCCTGGGGAATCCTGGACCCCCTGGGTGCTGTCTGTCACCTGAGATCCACCTCTCTTTTTCTTTTCCAAGCCCCAGTTGTTCCCAAGAATGAAGCCTCACTAAGACAAGTTTAAGTTAGATTTCAGCCAGTGAAGGACATGGGTCATATCCACATGGCCAATGCTACCTTCTGAACTAATAGTATTGGTGCGGTTCTGCCCTTCAAGGATCAGCCTTGAGCCTGTCTGTCAGCAGGGCCCCCAGTGTTGGAAGGGAAACAGTTAAGGTCAAGGTTATTCTTGAACTTGATGTGTTGCAAAGAGCAACGAAATTAAATGCCATGTGAGGAATAATCTCTTGGGAGTTGGTCTAGATCCAGGAATCTGTCCTGGACTGTGTATCGATCCCCATTGCGCTGTCTCCTTCTGCCCTTGCCCTCCCTGAAGGGTGAATGAAGCACTGCACAGACAAGCTGAAGAGAATGTACGCATTGTTTCTTAGGTTCCTTTCAGAACAATCAGCTTGTGAAGGAAGAGAGCTCTTCCAGGGCTTCAAGGGAAAGCCAGTAACATTAAGCCCAAAAGGAAGCACAAACACAAGAAACTGTTAAGAGACACTGTGTATATGTAAGGTGCTTTGTAGTGTGGCCATGGCCAATCTTTCTCTGACGTGACTATCATTAGCAACAGCTTATTTCACTACTGTTCCTAGGTGACCTTCACGGGTGACCTTCCGGGCCAGGCTTGTCCTCTCTATGCCCTGATCTTCACTATCTTCTTTTAGGTTCCTGCTCTTAAATTCTGGTTCACAAGTTGTCGATCAGGAGTCAATGTCTTCTCTTGGCTTGGCACAAACCACAGGGGCCCCAGGAAGAAGCCAAACAGCCCCTCTGAGCCCTAGGGAGCCAGGGAGCCTGCTGATCTTTTCATCTGGTAGTTTCTCTTTTCCCTTCCACTCACCTCTCCTAAAAGGTGTAGCGCTCTCTGACCTACCTTAGCTCTTTGCCTGGGGTGATCATCCTCGTACTGTCCAAACCCCAAATGCTTCTGAGTGAAGGGGTGTGTTTGGTATCGACAATGATCTTACAGCGGCATGTGTAAATGCAGGGCTGTGCTTTGAGTGTGGCTCCCATGTCTTCTAAGAGTTGTACAATGGAAGTATTGGAAAGTGGTAGAATTGATCCCCAGGTTAATTGGGAGCATACAGAGAGTATGGAAGGGGGTGTGGGATTCTAGTCTCTCCCTGTCCCTGGTTTAAGATGTCATTGTTTGCTTCATACTTGCTCATTTAATAGTTACCTGCTAGGAGGTGATGCAGTCAAGAGGTGGCTCTCACCAGGCCGCTATAATACCATCCAAACGGTGAGCTAGATACATAAGTGTCTCTTTACTTCCTAAGCACCCTGCATCAGGTATTTTGCTATTATGACAAAGAACTGACTAACACACAGGACTAACCAGGCTATGTAGTCATCCAGTTGCCTCTTCCTTCTTCTCTTCTGGATTGAACTTCCTGGAAGTTAGAATTCATATTTTATGTTTTTACTATGAAGGAGAAATCTCACTCTGGCAAAGATCCCAAGAACTTGCTCAGGGAACACATGCATAAGCAGGAGGAAAAGAAAAAGTAGTATTACCCCACATTACCTATCAATGGACATTAAAAATCCACGTCAGAATTAAAAGTGATTGGTAATCAATTTTTTATATGTATTTTAGAATAGTGTAAAATCTGTATGCCATTTTAAAAGAATGTGATAAACCATTCCCTTTGTTTAAGGCTTGCTTCTTGCTCTGGCTAGAAGCTCAAGTTGGTCTTACGGAAGACAACATAAAAATACTGCATCTCATTTTCTTTCACTGTGAAAAAAATTCCAATTTCTTTTTTCATTAGTGTAATGAACATAAAAACATTCAGTGACCTCCCCCATCAGTATCTTATAAACAAAGAACAATAAAATAAGCTGGACCAGCTTCCTCTCTTCGAGGCAGTCTGGGTTTCCTTAGAAGGAGGAAACCCCTCGAGGACCCATGACTAACAAATCCTGACTAGATAGCCGCCACACTCAGAAAAACACCTATTATTTCCAGGGGATGATTCCAATCTAAGTAAGTAAGGGATAAGCTTACTTGACCAAATCAACCAAACAAAGACCTGGACCGTTAGCCCAGAGAGGAAGCCTGTGGCTTCAGAGGGGAGGCGCACAAGGAGGACCAAAAAACGTGGGTATTTCTGAATTAGCTCATGCAAGATATGGAATGGACTGTTCCGTGGAGTGCCTGAGAAGGCTCCTATGCCTGTTACATTGAGGTTTTCACAGGAAGGATGCTGCCTGGAGAAACTGAATACAATATGACAGCTTAGAGGAATGAAGCTCACAGCGGGGCTCTGCTGGGATATAGAGGTGCAGTTTCATAATCCCTTCCCCTTTCTGAACACATCTTCCCAACAGTCCCATTGTGGGCTGTTTACATGAGGACTGATGGAAGACACCATTCCACACTGAGGTCTGCCTTTGTGGAACCAAACACTTGCCTATCTGTAGCTCCTCCCACACCCCCACCCAACTCCCTTGACCCATTGTCTGATTTCAGTTGGTATTCTTTTCTGGTTGAATGGCCTCAAACACAAGCAGTACACCCCCACCCCTCACCATCCAGGAGCTTTTCTTGGTAGATGAGACTAACCCTGGTAAAAGATCTGTTTGCAAGCATGAAGCCCCTGCTCAGAACCAGGCAAGGGAAGCCCAGATGGAAAGCCAAGTCTGCCATTGCCTGGGGATCATCCATTGTGCAGATTAAATGACTTTCACTTCCACTCCTACTTCCTCTCAAGGAAAGCAAGAGGCTGGTTTCAGACTTGTTGCTTCTTTTCAGAATAAAAATAAAACTGCATTTTAATTTTTTTCCAGCCCTTGAATGCACTGATGTTAGAATAGAGCACTTGTTTGTAAACTCTTTAACCCCAAAGGACCATTGTAAGAAAGCTCTGATCATTAACTATGAAATCTGAAGGGTATATTGTCTACTCTCTATAGCTACCCTTCTCTGTTTGGGTCCTCTTAACAGAAGTGGGGTGTAATAAAATGAGCTCAAAATGTAACAAGAGGGACTGGGAAGATGGCTCATTTAGTAAAGTACTTGTCACACAAGCATGGGGACCTCAATTTGATGCCCAGTACCCACGTAAAAAGCTGGACATGGCAGTGCATACCTGCAATCTTAGGGCCAAGAAAGCAGCGAGTGGGAAGTCCCTAGAGCTCTCAGCCACTTAATCTTGCTGAATTGATGAGCTTCAGGTTCAGTGAGACTGTCTTAAATAATAAGGTGAAGACTGACAGAAGAAGACACCTGAACACACACACCCACACACACTCACACTCACACACACATTCACACAGAATGGAGGAGGGGCAGGAAGGGAGGGAGGGACAAAGAATAACAGAAGTGGTTGGGTTCATTTAGAAGGAGGCACATGGTTAATAATGTAGCTGAGTCCTAGGGTCTATCCTGGTGGGGATAGTTTCTTGTTAGTGACAGAAGATTTAGTCAGCACGCCTATCATGACCCCATTCCAAAGCCTGGACACTTATATAGGTGTAGTTCCCCAGATCCAAACAATAGGCATAAAAACCTCCTCCTTGGGGCATTCACTCCTGAAAGCAGACAAGTCCCTTCTCTGCTTCTCTGCTAATCAACAAAAGGAAAGGAGTCAGAGAACCTGTGTTTTGGTAATCAGGCTTCCGGGCAAGGCCTCTGGCCGGGCTAACAGCCTTCCCTCTCTCGGGTTTGGCAGTCTCTATATTTATATTGAGGACAAAATATTCCTAGTGAAAACATCTCACATCAGAGTGTCAGAGGAAGAGAGCAACAACACCCATCAGGGGGCTTTTGGAAAAGCAACACATGTGCTATGTTTTGACTAAACATATTCTCCAATGTTCTTTTTCAGATGGTTGGGTGCAGTCAGCTTTTAGACAGGCAAACGCATTAACTTCTAGGGCAAAGGCCACCTTGTGGCTGGATCTCCACTCTTGGGACGTCAGCAGGAGCTCTGATGTTGTTGGAGGTTGGACTGAGTAGACACCCCCCTCCCTGCCCTAAGATTTATTGCCGCAAAGCGAGGGTGCCTACTTTACAGGTAACTGCTGGAGATTGGATTGAGGGTGCTGGTTCTTTGCAGGAGTTGTGCCCTGACCTCTCTTGCTGTAACAGCAGATAGAAGGCTCTAGTGGAGCTAAACCTTATGAATGGGACTCTCAGAGCCTGCTCTAAGAGAAGTAGGCTAGTAGGAATACTGGGTGAGGGTGGGAAGGAGGAGCGAGGCAAACCTGACCCAGAAAACTCTCCCAAAACAAAACAAAACCATCCAACCAACTAACATCAAAAACAACGAAACAGAAGAAGGAAGAAATGACTGTGTCAGGAAACAATGGGCGGGTGCTCATATTTGCAAGGGGAGCTGAGAGGAAAGGCAGCTTGTGTGTGTGTGTGTGTGTGTGTGTGTGCTTTAAAGACAATCACATTGTTCCCCCAGCTGAAGTGTTGACATTTCTTCACAGTCACTCATGCAACATATAGGTGTCCCCCAGACCAGAGCCTATGGGCTGTGGATCCCACTCTGCCCCACCCCCACTCCCCAAAAAACATTGCTAGCTTCTCTAGGATTTCGTCTTGTTTTCTCACTCAGGAGCTGTGACTGTCCACAGTCCTGTCATTCTCGCACCTGAATGGCTCTGCTTAGCGAATTCCAACGCCCGCCCTCTTCTACAGCGAGGGGTCTGCATCCCTATCCAGGAAACTGTGGGAGGGAGCTATGAGGTAATAAATAGCCTGAGGGAGAACTACAGAACCCCCCCCCCACCCCCCGCGCACGTTCAATATCACAGACACCTGCTAGGGTTAGAGTGTTCCCCAAGTGTGACCCCGTACCCCAGTCTTTCCAAACACAGGTTGGCATCAAAAACAACACATTTCTTTTGGCTTGCCCTCTTCCCCATTCTCACCGGTTTCACGTGGCCAATTTGGAACAGCTGGGTCCCAGCCAAGCTCAATTGCTCAGTCTGGAGGCACATGAAGCCCTTGGAAATTGCGATCCTCCCTCTGAGCTGGATCACCCATCGCTGCTGGGTGCCCGGAAGTCTTTCGGAAGCCAGGGTTCATCCACGATCCCACCCGCGGGATCCCCTGTCCCTGACAAGCCCCTACCTTAGGTAGTGCCACAGGCTTCTCTAGCCTTCTCAATCGGTCCTTCCACAGTGCGGGACATCCTTTGGGTCGGCCTGCGCTAAGTGCACGGCCCCTCTTCCTTAATAACTTCCCTTCTCGTCCCAGCCCACATCAGGCTCCCCGGATTCGCCAGGACCTAGGAAGCCCGGACACCCAAGGGTTCTTCTTAATATGCCAGGCTCATTCAAGCCCAGGACACTCCTCCATACACCCACCTCATGCCGGTGGAAACCAAAATCAGCCGCAGAGAATGTGTTTAAGAGGCGCGTGCACCTACCTGCCGAGAACGCTCCTAGTGCCCGGAGACGCTTAGTACCGGGTGGCATGTACCACCTCGGCACCCACGCACCGCCCCTCGCTGCCGTGCACCTCCGGCTCCGCGGACACCGGTGCTCGTTCCTCCCAGCCAACAGGGAAAGGTCCGAGGGTAACAGTCGTGGCCCCAGCGCTCGGGCGTCGCACCAGCTGCCGCCGCGCCGGGTGAAGTTGCGGGGCCAGAGGACGCGCGGGTGGCAGAGAGCGGAGCGAGCGCGGTAGCGGAGAGGGCGGTGGGGAGGCGCGCACGCGGGGGCTGGCGCGTCACCGGTGGGGGGGGGGCGAGGGAGGAGGGCGGGTGGAGACAGCTGCTTGATGGTCCCTTCAGCCCGACTCCTTCAGGGTGCGCTTGGGTGCTTGCCTCCAGCTGATCGTCTGCCTGCACGTCAGGCTCTGGGACACTAGCTTGTGGCGCAGCTTAGAAGGACTCCGCCGCAGGGGAGTTGAGACCAGCCGGACACGGAGCATTAGAGGAGATCTCAGCTGAGACAAGAGTGCCTGTGCAGCCAGCCTTTGGGGATCTCAAAAAGGGCCGTGCATTGCAAATGATGAGATGGGGGAGGGTTGTGTGCAGTGGTGAAGAGTGAAGTTCAAGGCTCAAGGCAGGAGTTATGTTGAAAAGCCCGGTTGGAGAGGGCCTCTGGGTACAAGTACCCAGGGCTTGTTTCGACAGAGGTTTCACTATGATAGGGAGAAGCAAGACTTTTGTTTGACTTTGAAACCTCTCTTTTGGTGTGAATTTGAATTATACATAAGGCTATAAAATGTAGGTGGGTCTGACAGACAGAAACATTCCATAGAAAAAGGACCTTTAGAAGCTGAGTGTGGTGGCATTCAAGAGGCTAAGGCAGGAAGGCTGCTGTAAGTTCGATGCCAGCCTGGGTTATATATAGTAAATCCCAGGTCAGCATTGGTAACTAGGCTATTATATGTGTGTGAGTGAAGAGTATGAGGTTGGGTATTCTAAGGACCTGGAGCCCAAGAGTGGACTCTGCGTCCATCCTTAGGTTGGCAGTCTTCCAGGCCTCAGTTTCCTCCTCAGGGAAACTGTCTTACTCATACAATTGTGTATTTACAATATGTAAAATCAAAGTGTCCCACAAATTCATCCATCACATTCCAAGCTGAGACCTAGTCACTTTATGAGGACATTAGAATCAAGAAGTATAAACCTTGACCAACAAAGGCTAGGAGAGGAGTCTATGGCAGCATCAGGAAACCTGGACATCCTTAGACCTGGAAAACGCAAGCAGCTGAATCACACCCCACCTAAGGATACAGCCAGACTTCAGGGATCACCCAAGGAGGAGCACTGTACAGGCCTCTCACCTGGACCACGAGGCCATGGCTTGAGAGGAGCTCAGACAGGCTACCCTTGCCAGCTGCATTCTCCAATGCCCTTCTCTCAACTCAACACACTCCCCATCAGGAAGCCACCTTCCCATGTGGACATTCCTTCCTAGGAGGAAAGCGTCGACTACGACTACACATGTGACAGCTTAGCACACAGAGGGCAAGCAAGCTCTCTGTGTGTTTCCTCATGGGTGTTCTGCTCAACAAGCAAGTCCCTAATGCATCAATCCGTACAGAACTAAACGTAAGTTTATGGCGATCTTCTTATCCCCTGACATTAGACTGTTTACACCTGGCTGTAACCTTTCAGTATTTTGATTCCCACTTTATAGGCAGGCAAACTAAGGTTACAGAGAGTTAGCCTAACTTGTCCAAGATGACCCAGCCTCATCGACTTTAGATGCTCATGCAAAAAAGAGACATGGCTTGTGGGGAGACATTCTTCATGGCACACCCATCCTTTGGAGGACACAGCAAAGCCGGGCTTGGATTCCTGACGAGTGGAAATTGTGAGTTAATGCTGTGTGTTCTTTTAAATGACTGTATGTTGATTTCTTAGGCAGTGATAGACAATAGTCTATCTACATTGCAGAAACAGTGGCCTTAAAAAAAAAAAAAACAACCCTGTAAACCACAATGTGACTCTTCTGTGGCTTTAAATCCTGCTTCAGTTCCCTATATGGAATACAGAATAAAACCCAAAGTCCACACTGCTGGTGATGGTTAATCTTCATCATCAGGTTGGTCGAATCTAAACTCACCTAAGCAGTAGACCCTTGGACCAGTCTGTAAAGGGTTCCCTAGATAAGTTAATTGAAGTGGAAAGGCCGGCCTTAGATGTGGATAGCACCTTCCATTCCTGGGCTGGGGCTCTGGTCCGAATACAAGGAGAGAAGGTACTTGCCACCAGCACTTCCTGGCCATGATGGTCAGTATCCTCTCGAATGGAGCCAGGTATTTGATCATAGCAACAAGAAACATAACCTCAGCACCACTGCTAACAAGATCCTGGTGAGCCAACCCTTTATAGATCTCCACTATCTCCAGGGCCTCTCTCTGGTTCCTCAAACCTTCGCAGCCTTTTCCTGGGTCATCGCAGACCACTGGCATCTTTAGTACATCCATGTCCCCAGTGATCATTTCCATCCCCACTTGTCTTCCAATGCTGACCATTCTTTGCCTGTCACTAATCTGTGAGCTCACGGGGCAGGGACCATTTCTGCCTTACCCACTGTGTCCCAGGCCTATCAGATGGAAGATGGATAACTGCATTCTGAAGCAGTTCCTGAGTCTACAAGCATTTCCTTTCCCTTGTCAGCCTGGCTTATCTCCGTCGGGAGAGCCTTTGCCCACATCCAGATAGCAGCAGCCATTTATTCACACTCAGTTAAAAAGCCCCCAGCTATCTCCATTCCCTCCGGCCCCTTGTCCCTTTCCTGTCCTCTCACTTCTGAACTTCCTAACAGCCAGATCTCAAGATGCCTAGAACCTCTACCTTGAGTAATATTGCAGGTACTGAAGTGTGATTGCTCCAAACAGTGTTACATTTCCTGGGCTCAACTCCTCAACCTGGGGCAGAACTGAAATTGCAAATAAATAGGAAGTGGGTTGAGCAAAGTGCCACTTTGAGCTGGTTCCCCAGGCAGTGTGTATATGATGGAAGGGTAGATCCTGAACCCAGGTCAGTTTCCTCTTTGGACTGGGATCTGTCCTGGATGACTGTAGCCGCTATGGGTCCTAGCACAAATCCTCCTCAGACAGCAGGTATGAGCATGAGTTACGGATGGACGGAGCATCATAGGTCTAACGAGACAGAATTCGTTCCTGATAGGGCCCTGTGGTTCACATGCCAGAGAAGTTAAGTGATTTGTCCGTCAGGGCAACCAAATTAAGAGTACACAGAAGAAGCCAGGCACCTCAGTCCAAAGCTCTACAGCAGGCATCTCCACCTACTGTCTCTGCTGAGATCTCCAGAGTCCCCATTCTTGAAGGGGTGGATTTCTCCTTATTTCTACTTTCTCTTGTGGTGTATTTACCGCTCCCTAAGCAGAATTCAGAGCATTCCTATCCGCCAAGGGCATTCTTGTGACTTTACCCAGGGAAATAATGAAGCACAGATCTGTTCTGTTCATGGAAGCAGGGGTACTCTGGGAACCTCCTCACTAGGAGACAGTTACATTTCCTCATGCCGGCAGAAAGGAATGGTTCCTGGAACAATTTGCTTTATGGTCCACTTTAGGATACATGATCTGCCCCCTCAATTTCTGAGACTCCACTTCTCTTAACACGAAGGAATCTAGACCACACTCATTCCTATGATATTGCACACAGGTCTGTATGTAGGTTGTGCCAGTGCTATGTTGGTAAAACAAAGCAAACCAAACAAACTCCATCCATTTATAATAAGACTCGTGCCTTCAGCTCCAGGCTTCACCTTCAAAGTAGGAGCCTTGTCACGAATACCGTCACCACTTAGCACTGTCACACTGTCATGGGTGTCTCTCTCATCTCAGATGGAGGACTCTAAATTCATGAATATGTTCTCCACTCATGTGGAAACAGAAGAAGCTCAAATGAGGGAAATGTGGGCTGACTGCATGCCTGGATTGAGCATCAGTGCTTTTAGAACAGGGCTGTCTTAAAATGTTGAATTCTGCTTTGAAGGAGCCACGTGACCTCAATAGGCAGCGAGAGAGCGACATACAAAATCCCTTAAGTAAAAATTTGTTGACTTAAAAAAGAAAAGAATGGTTCCTTAGAGCATAGTTCAGCCCACCCCCTCACGTCATTCCTCATCAAGAATACTCACAAATAAAAATGGCAGCTACTATCAGTGGACCATTGGGTGAGGACAGTATCAGGTAGTGGGCTAGGGAAGGCTACTGCAGCAACCCGACCTGCTTGGTGGGGTGGTCCTGGAGATGAGCAAGTGAGGTGTGCCATAGGAAAGAGGAAGTGCTCTGGGTGCTATGGGAACGGCTTTATTTTTGGTAGCATGAAACTGTGTTTTAACTTCAGCAGTACCGACAAGTTTCCCTTTCCGAAACAGTAAGGCTGTGTCATTCTCCTTCCGGAGAATTTTTGAGCCGATGTTTGGCTAACAGAATCAGCCCAGTGAGCCTGGTGGAGATTGATAAATACACCGTTCATCAGAAGAATCAAGGAAAGCTTGATTTGATTTCCCAATTTAGAACTCCATCTCTGTAACTCAGAGCTCAGCATGTGCCCGAGGAATGCCCGGCATTGCCAAGTGAAGCTGATGTTCTCCCTGGGATCTATCAGATCCTTCTGTGTTTAATTTTTCTGTGTATCCTGTGCCTAGGACACTGGTGACTTCTGGCTTCTACTCCTGGCCTTCGTTGACAGTTCCTGGAGAGGTGATCAGATCTAGCCTGAGATCTGGGCTTCCTTTCTAACTGGGATGCCTCACGTCCATGAGAGGAGCAGAGTTCAGGACCTCATGTTGAAGACCTGTCTCTAATCACATGACCCTCCCTTAGAGACTTTCAGCCATCCCAGTGCTTGGCTATGGGGTAGCTTGAAATGCTGCTGGTTTTGAGATTTTTACTTTAGTTGAGATAGGCTCTCACTCAAGTAGTCGAAGTTGGCCTTGAATTTCCAATATTCCCAAACCTGACCTTGAACTTCAGATCCTCCTGCTTCAATCTTCCTGAGTGCTAGAGCCACGGGCCTGGGCTATCATGCACATTTTATGCAGTGGGGTTTGAATGCAGGGCTTCGTGAATGCTAGGCAAGAATACTAGCTAGGCAAGCCACAATCCCAGCTCTGGGTCTGACACTGTTTTGTTTTGGTTTGTTTTATTGAGACAGGGTTTCCATGACTGTCCTGGCACTCAATTTATAGGTTAGGCTGGCCTCGAACTCAGAGATCCTCCTGTCTCTGTCTTCTGAGTGCTGGGATTAGAGGTGCACACCATGCCTGTCTTTGGTTTGGAGACTCTTGAGCTCCTTTATCACCCAACCTCCTGAGGCATCAGGGGTGTGGCTTCAGAAACCTTCCCAGATGGGTCCCCACCTTGCTATCACCCTCACAGGCAGTGGGCAGTCCCTAGAAGGATTTGAAGTTGAGAGACTTTAGTTCTGTCTTAATGCTGCTGAGGAGGAACTTGGCCAATCTCGGCCTCTGTGTCTCATCTGTCATATGAAGGGTCTGGATAGCCAGGTCACCACACTTCCTGGTTTGTTTGTTTTTTGTTTGTTTTGTTTTGTTTTTTTCTGTTGTTTTGCTCAGGCCAATCCATTGCCTAGAAATTCTTAACTGATTCTCTGTCTATCACACTTCCTCCTACTATTGAGGTTTATCTCTAAAATCACCCCTGGTTTCGAAAGCCCTGTTCCAGCCATGATGAAAACATGACACTGGTTTTTTTTTTTTTTTTTTTAAATAGGAGCTTTGTCCCCTGAACACAGATCCATGCACATCCCTGCCTTCTGGGAGAGCTGGTTAGCACACTTCTCACTATCAATAAGCTGTGTGTCGGGAGCTATGCTTTGTGCCATGAACAGTGTAATAAGCTCTGTATTAGTATTAACGTGTCTAGAGGAAGGGGAGTCAATTGGCTCAGTGAGGAAGGTGAACATGCACTTCCCTGCTGGCTTCTGCCACCTTCCCCTGAAGAGCTCCCTTCCCCCCAAGCCAGCATTTACCGGGCACTGGAGCAGCTCCCATGGAAGTGTCATCACTAATGGAACTGCAGGGAGCCAGACCTCCTATGCATATCTGGTGCCTCTGTTAAGATCCTCACAGAAGCAAACACTCAGGCATTTCCTTCCCATTGTCACACATATTTGCTTTTGCAATGGGAACATTTTTGGTCAACGCTGTTGTCATTTTAGTATGTCCCAGAAACTAGTTGCTCAAAGGTACAGAAAAGGTACAGAACCAATGAGTTCAGGCAAATGACCCTAAGCCTAAGCCCCATCTACAGGTCTAGCTTCTGTACTGAGTGACTAGAAGGCTTCAGAGGCACAAACAGCTGGATACTCAGAGCTGATGGGAAAGAAAATGTGCTTCAAGTACAAAAATGTCCTCTTCAGAAACTTTACATCATATTTCTTATACATGATTATTATATAACACCTTGAGGTCTTTTTCTGATACACACACACACACACACACACATATATATATATACATATACAAATATATATATGTCTTGTATTATATAGTATAATCTTGACCAATATTCTATCCTCTACTTTCTAAGAGAATGCTTTAACATTTAAAAAATACAGCATAATGGTCCCAAGATCATTCGACCATTTTATGCTTTTTCATAATACTGAAGCCAAGCATGAGGGGTGCACACAGTACATAGGAGCCCAAGGCAGGTGGATTTCCATAAATTTAAAGTCACTCTGGAGTTCCCAGCTAGCCAGAGATATCTCAAAAATAAACAAATAGACAGTAAGTATGGAGGTGGCTCAGTGAGTAAATGCTTGCTATGCAAACATGAGGGAGTGAATTTGGATTCCAGCACGTGTAAAATCTAGATGTGGCAGCACACCCCTGTAACCCCAGTGCTTAGGAGGCAGAGACAGGGGACTCACTGGCCAGCTAGTCTATCTGAAGCACTGAGCTACAGGTTCAGTGAGAGCCTGTGTCTTAAAAATAAGGAGAGGAAGAGAGAAAGAAAGTTGTTATTAACCTCTGGCCTTCACATGTACATGGTCTGGAGAGAACACGCATGCACACATGCACACATGCACACATACATGCACGCAGCACGCACACACACACACATTGAGGCTTTCAAGTTGCAGAACTTGAAAGAGCTTTGGTCAACCTCAAGGGTCGTCAGATCTCATTTTTGGAACCAGCAATGGAGATTGACAAAGATTTCGGCAGTATGTCAAATCGACAGTTCTTTTCAGTTCTGAATCCCAAGAGGTACAAAGTGAAGACTATACTTTTAATTGAAAAGTGTTAGGACACACACACACACACACAAATGGGTATAAAAGATTGCAAAATGCAGGTAGAGTGGTTGGAAACTATTGGTATCTGCAATCAGAGTGCTAAGAACTAGGCAGGCAGGCACTTTTGTTTCTAAGGTTGGAAATAAACTTTTACTTCTTAAAAAGCCCCTTCCTTATATGGAGCCGTAGGAAGCACAGTAAAAAGGAAACCATCAACCCCTCCAAGGTGATGCCTTTAGTGCTCCTAGAAGGATGCTGTTAGTCCCAGGCTTTCAGTCTGGCCACTTCCTGTTTAGTCTCCTTCCTCTCGCTCCTCTCTCTGCCCTGGGGCTCATCGTGAATGGCCTCCTTCAAGGTATGAATCCCAGACTCTTCCTCATAAGGTCATCTTGGGCTGGCTGTGTCCCTATATAAAGAGTAACCTCCTCCCACCCCGGTGGAGAATGGCCTCTATCTACGTCCTCCATAATGCTGTTGCTGGTTCCTAAATACCTGTACCCTCCCTACCTCTGGAATTCATGTCTTTATTAAATGAAACTTCTGATTAGTGCAAATGTTGGCTTTCCTGGTGGATACTCACTAAGAATCACCTCCCGGGCTGGCTGGACGTACTTGTTCCAAAAGCACAAGGAACGAAGCTCGATCTGAGGAACCCTCATGAAGAAGCATAGGGTGGTGGGGCACACTTGCAATCCCACTGCTGTGGATGCCGAGACAGGCCTATTCTGGGGCCAGCCTACTCAGTGCTTGGAAAGCCTGAGGAACCCCAAGCTTATGCTAGTGGCTGGTGAGACACCATTTGTCCACGGCCATTGCAGACAGGTGAGTGTGGGTAACAGAGACCCCTAGCCACTGGCACAGAACAGCTTAGGTTGATGGAGCTCAGAGCTGGGTTGAGCACAAGGCCTGGTATGAGCTGAAAGAGATTTCGGAGGACTGTGTGAAATCTACATAGATAAGAAGAAGAGCTAAAGAGAAAACCGGACCGATAAGAGATGGGATTTGCCTGTCAGCCATGTATTTCAGCTGATACAAAGCTCCCCTCCCCACCCCCATTCTGTGGCTGATTTGACTGGAAGGAAGAACAACCAGTTAATCCTGTCCCTCAGGCCTCTCCAGGGGAAGGCTGGCTCCAAGAGATTAGGGACCAAAGTGATTGCTGAGTGACCTTCTCCGAGTCTCTGCATCTGAGATCAATTTAAAAAAATACACTTGTTACTTTAAAAAGAGAACTCTTTAAGATCTCTTCTCTAATCTTTCATATTTTAACTATTTCTCACTCAGGTGGCCCTTCACTATAAATGGACGTTCCTCTTCTTTTCCACTTCAAGTCAGAGCTGTTGTTCCTTGTAATCTTGTTTAATCCCTTATCCAGCTTGGCAGACGTCTCCCCAAAGGCCCGGTCCTTTCTAATTCCTGAATTTGAGCTCTTTAACGCCAGAGGTGGAGTTTGGAGGAATGATAGGGACAGGAGCCTAATGATGAGTCCCTTACCTCTAGTGGCTAATCTTCCTGTCTTCATGGATCTTACTTAGAAGTGTGATTTCCATTTGGCCGCATGGTAGTTAAGTGAGTTGTCACTACTCCAGAACAGCTCAAGAGAGCTAGAAGTACCTCAAAATGGCTTAAGACACAGGGGTACCCATAGAGAGGTGCCCACTGAGGCTCCCCCATCTCCCCTCAGGTCCCCCATCCCTCGTCTGTGCCTCCATTCTCATAGGAAAGTGAACCTCTGAACCCAGATGTCTGCTCTTGTCCTGGAGGATTGGAACCATTAGGAATCCTAACTCACTCCAAGGTCTAGCATCTCTTTCCTTCCTAAGTCCCTTTCACAGCTCACACCTCTCCCAGCTAACACTCATGATGCAAAATCAGGATGCTGGATATCAGATCCGTCCCAAGGGCTCCTCCCAGCTTCACTTTGCAGAGGTTCAGGTGGAAATCTATCCCCTTTGGAGACTTCTTTGTTTAGCAGTGGGAGCAAGAAGGCCCTGGCCCAGTTCCCCTCTTCCCTTCCCGGCGTTGCTCACACACAAGTCCCTGGTGGCTTCGCATAGGAGCTGTGACAACAGGACGGAACATCATTGCCCTCCATAATTAGCCAGGCAAAGGAGAGAGCTGTACTATCAGAGTGATGACAGCGCTCTCAGCTCATAAATTATTCACACAGCTGAAGTGCAATGCCTGTCACGTTCAAAATAGGTCATTCATGCTTGAGCTGTTAAAGCTGAAAATTTCACAGCAACAGTAATAAAGCCAAGGACATTGGTTTAAGCAAATCTCCAAAGAAAGTGGCTTCTGCCAGCAATGTAGCAAGCATCTCCTACTGAACCCAGCTATTTTCATTAGGCAGTAGGGAGAGGCTGAGAAACAGCTGTCTCCTGGCAGGGCCAAAGCTGGGATGGCTGGAAGGCTCCATTTCAGCCTCTCCTTTTGTAGACTCTGTTCCAAAGAGCCTCAAGAGGCTACTTGAGAAAGATAAATGTGAACACCTGCTCCAGTTTGCTCCCTGCACACACAGATGATGCTAAACCAGAATTAAGGATCAGCCCTTGGCAGGTTCTAAATAGTCAACCTCTCAGCCTTGGAGGCCGAATTTACAGAGGAATTCAACTCCCACAGCTGAAGACCTGGTGTCCTGGACGTTCAGATCTGATTCTCAGACATATGGGCCTCTTCTGGAACCAGAACCAGAACGCACTGGCCTTTTGTCCCGCAGTAGATACATTATTCAACTCAAGTGCTTGGTGATGGAAAAATACTGGACTGTCTATTTCAGAATTTGGGAGAGTTCCTGGTATGGTAATAGGTTCTTTTAATTTTTTTTCTAGGCTACAAAGAGGAAGGGGGCTATAGCTCAGCAGTAAAGTACCTGCCTAGAGTTCTCCTTAAGGTCCTCAGTTTGAGCCCTAGCACTGAAGAAGTAACATGCTCCAATACAAAGCCCTGCTGCAAAGGACCGTCTTACAGAAAGATTACAATAAAGAGAAATTGAAAACAGCATGTGGGGAGTTCAAGAACTGGGAGACACCCCTGCTTCCTTCTTTGAGGTAGAATAAATCAATAACCCCTGTAGGTCTCCTCCAGCAGAGAGCCTGTGAGGTACAGCCTTGGACCCAAAAGGCCGAAGAGCAAGCACTAGAACTGGGTATGTAGAGCATCAAAGACTGAGAGTGGTCAGAGGCAGTTTGCATACACACTTCTATAATTAGCAAGGGTATGACACACAGCTTCCAGTGATACGACACTCTCACGTCTGCAGGTGAAAACTCCTATACCTGCACAAGGTATTCTAGCCCTTTCTCCCTCGACTTTCCCTGACCCTCCCTGGAGAGTTTCCAACAGTTAACATTGCATTGCTGAACTCCTGGTCTTCTGGAACAGTCTATAGAGATTTCTATAGCTTGAATTCCCACAAACTAGGGCTACATCTATGGATAATCTTTATGCATATTTATGCTGCTTTACAGTCAACATTTCAACAGACATTTCTTGAGTCTCCACTATTTTGAGTATATAGAGGACTTCCCAAAGCCATCCCAATTTCTATAAGCTTGACTGTCCATATCTGATTCTGGTCTCCTCAGCCCACGCTGGCTCCCCTAGCCCCCACCAGCTCTCTCAACAGCCACCATCATCTCAAGAAACAAAGAACAATGATACCTTTCAAGATATTCAAGCCCAACTTGGTCTCATTCTTGCCTACTCATCCCACGCCACATATCCCTGGCTCAAGCACAGTAGGGTCTCATCGAGTTTCTACCAGCTGTCATCTGGATTCCTCTAATGGTGCTCCCATTGGTTGCTTGCCTTTGTATTCTACTTTTTTGGGGTCAGACCCTGTGTGTTCCAGGTCCCAGGCTGACCCAGAACTCATTATGTAGCCAAGGATGACCTTGAACTTCTATTCTCTGGTTTCTATCACCTGATTGCTAGAATTACAGACATGTATTATCATGCGACATTTACCAAACTCAGGGCTTCCAGCATGCTAAGCAGGCACTCCACCAACTGAGGTACATGCTGAACCCTTTACTTTACTGTCAAGGGAACAGCCAGAATGCTAGAAGGTAGGTAATATAGCATCATTCAACGGAGCACTGACCAATGAGCCCTGTCTCATACACAGTCAAAACCCGAGTCTGCACACACTCTATGGGACTTTAGAAGTGGTGAGGCGCCCCAAGTTCTTGGATCTCATCTACCACTCTCTGCCATTCCTGCTGTGCTACAGACACAGCGGCCTCTTTGCTATTCCTGGAACACTCTCCCTTTAGACATCCACAGGGCCAGACTTTGACTTCCTTTAGGCTTCAGGCATTTGTCAGCCAATCCCTCCTGGGCGGCCATGTCTGATCCTTCCCATCCTGCACCTCATTTGTCAACAACACATCTCTCCCCCAACTCTGGGCATTTCTGCATCTTTTCCTGTCTGTGTCCCCCCTCTCTAATGCTGTGTGACTTCACCAGACCTGGGACTTTAGGGACTTTGTAGTCACTGCTGGATCCTGGGAGCCAGAATAGAACTGAGCCTAGCATGTGGCAGGCTTCCAATGACAGTCTTTCATTGGTGGAAAATAGTCCATAAGTTCTTCGGGAGACCGCATCTGCCGTGGGTGGCATTTCTCTCAGGAGCCTCCATGAGGGCTAATCACAAAACATTTATGCAGTGATCCTCAGACCTGGTCCCAATTAGTTAGGAATTCATAGAAAGAATTCCCATTCTCTAAAGCTTGCACATGCCAAAGTTCTGGCAAGAGCAAAGTTATTCTAAAGAGAAACACTTGTGTCCCACCCTTCAGCCATTGGGTGGTTGAAAAGATTGGTCTCAGGAATCCCATGCTGAGGGAAGGGAAGGGCTGAAGGCTTGACCTCAGCTACAGGATGCACTTGCCTCCCAGGAAGACATTCTACACGGTTTCGACAATTTACTAAACTACTTTGCACAACAGACAGCATTAGAGACAAGATGGGTCAGTGATAGGCTGGATCAGTCATTGACCAGGACTGATTAACAGCTTATACTCCTGTTTAATCAGAAACCCCATGTCTGTGCCCCTGAAGACAGACTTGAGGGCCGTTGGACCTCTTTGTTCCTGCTCCCAATGTGACTATATTGAATCAATATTGTTTCTCTGCTTTTTGCTCTTGCTTGTCTTTGTAAGTATTGAGGATTGATAGCCATGACTACCTTGGTGGTGTAGGCTGCCAGACCCAAGACACTTTGATCCTAAAACTCCAGTAACACCAGGAAGAATGATATTGTTCTAAAATTGTGTTGGATAGAGTCCACCTTGATTAGGGCTAACTCCCTAGAATCAAATTTGTCTTTTGTGAGAATTTGGGTCTCTTAGAGCTATAGGGTTCAAGAGAAAGGCTGCACAAAAATTTGAACTAACTTTTCAAATACTGATATGTATATACATATATGTCTATATATGTACACATAAATAGTTGTGGTAAAACTTGCATAACATTTAGCATCTCAGTCCAGAAGTGAAGAACACTTGATGGTCTTTCAGAAGACCAGAGTTGGGGCTCCAGTAGATATGCTAGGCAGCTTACAACTGCTTGTAACTCCAACTTTAGGGGACCTGACACCCTCTTCTAGCCTCTTGAGGCATGTACACACATAATTATCAATTTTCAATGCATATGTTTGTTTCCAGTGTCCTGCATCCAATCTCCAGAGCTCATTTGCTTTTGTAAAACCAAAACTGTAAGCCTTTTAAGCAATATTATTCACTTTTTATCTTTTTACATCTTTTAATATATATCTTATATCTTTTAATAATTCACTTTTTATTCCAGCCCTAGGAACTATCGACTTATTGTTTTCAATAGACTTGATGACTGTAAATTCATCATATAAGTGGAATCATGCGACATTTACATTTATTGAGGTTGATTTACTTTCCATAATATAATGTCCTTAAGAGTTATGCACACTGGGCATCCATTCTTTTTGAAGAGCAGCTAATATTCCATTGTCTGCGCACACTACGCCTTATATCTCCATTTTCCCTCAGTGGGTGCTTGAGCTCCTTAGTATCCTTTGAGCATCGTGAATAACGTGGTTATTCATGAGTGCAAATGCACAAACATCTCAAGACCCCACTTTCAATTCCTGTATACGCAGAAGTGGAGTACCCAGATCATATGGTCACTCCATTCCTAATGCTTTGAAGAGCTGTTACTCTGTTGCCCACAGCTGTGGTGCCACTTGGATCACTTGGATTCCCACCAACAGTGCACAAGAGAGTTTCCTGTCTTTTTAGTAGCAGCGTTTTCTTCCCCTGTAGCCTGTGAGAACTGCCCAAAGATGCTTAATAGAACTAGACATTCCTGATTCTTCCAGCACTTAGCAACAGGGAGCCTGTAATTCTCTCTATATGCGTGTGTGTGCTTACGTTAGCTTTCTCTTGTCATGTCTATTTTGCAAAGGCTTCTTCATTCTCAAATTAACATGCACGTGAGCAGACATGCACGGCTCTGCCTCACAGAATGGGGGTAGTGGAAGAGAACTGGTACTCTGTGGCGATGATAAAGACAGGGCCACCTCCGTGTAATCCTTTAACAGAAAGATACTGTGGGTTCAGTCTTATTTCTTTGGAAGATGTTGTTTGAGATCCAGCACACTGCTCATTGATAAGCTGGGGCATCTCAGTGTGGGAAGGCACAGAGGAAGAGAGCTTGGAGCTATTCCTGCACATCAGCCCTTCACCACGAGGAGGTCCCAGGGACCGATGAATCCGGAGTCAAGGGGAGAGAGAAATCTAAGGGGCGCAATCAGGAAAAACCCCGAGCCCCTCATATGTGATATCTCCTTCCAGCTACTTTATCGCTGTTGTGGGAGAAGAGAGCACTGGTCCTCCTGTGTTCCTTCTCTTTCACAATATTGACTTCTCTTTCCTCGCCTATCCAGAACAGTCTGTATCGAAGTACTAACTTTTTAAAATCGCCTTTCCAAGTGGTACTAAAAAGCAACACCATATGATGACACATGTTCCCTCTAAGAGAAAATATAATTAAGCCCAGTGGATAAATCCTCCTCACATGGGGACCTCCTAGAGAGAAGGCACAGATGTAATACCAGTGCTACAGGAAAAAAAAAAAAAAGTCCTTAAGAAACGCAGTGGCCCAAAGAGAGGCAGAATGACTTGAAATGGGCTGGGGCTGGGGCTGGGGGGTCAGCTCAGCTGTTTAGAGGACTTGCTGCTCTTGCAGAAGACCAGAGTAGTTCTCATCATCCATTTTGGGCGCTCACAACCACCTTTAACTCCAGTTCCAGGAAATCCAGCACCCCCTGACCTCCGAGGGCACCTGCACGCACTGTGTACATATCGTCTTCCAGACAAATGCACATACATAAAAGATAAGTATAAAATGACTTTGAAATTAATGGCCTACATAAACCAGAGACCAGCAGGCTTTTTCTCTACAGAAGAAGTTAGTAAATATTTTAGGCGTTGTGGGTTGGAGAGGTTAAAAATGAGAAAATGATCCAGAAACCACACACTGATAAAGAAAACAGCAGTTCACATAGTTCTTACTGACAAATTGAAAATATGGTAGTAACATTTTCTAGTAATAGCGTTCTCCTAAGACAAGAAAAGAATTCTTTGGGATAATGTTTTGCTTATTTGAGTTCAAGATGGGTGACTCTTGTCATCACATCAGCTATAGATGTTAATCTGTGAAAGCCATTCTCATCTTACAGAAGCAGAAGCAGGCAATAGGCTACCTCTGGCCTGAAGGCTATGGCTTATCAACCCCTGGCTAGACCAAGAGCACTGCAGAAATCCACTGAATCACTGTGAGTAGTTCTGATGACTCATTGTTTTTTTGTTTTTATTTTTTTGAGTGCGTGTATAAATGCACGTACAAGTACTTGTGTGTGTGTGTGTGTGTATGTGTATGTGTGTGTATGTGCAGAGAACAGATGTCAGTATTGAACGTTTTCCTCTACCTTAATTTTTAGATAATCTATCACTCAACCTTGCCATTACCAATTTGTCAAGGCTGGGTGGGCAATAAACCCTAGGGATGCCTCTGTCTATGCCTCCCTATTGGGATTCTAAGCATGAAGCATTGTGCCTGGGCTTTGTATATGTGTTCTAGGGATCAAAACTCAGGTTGTGGTGCTTGCATGGTGAGCACTAGAGCCTTCTTCCCCACCCCTCATGGGCCCTTTCCTGTCCCATACAGTTCAATTCACACTGTCTTTCTACACGAAGAAGATCAATCTCATAGCCTGCTGTTCTGGTCAGACTCCTGGGTGATGCTTTGTAGACCTCTGCTGGTTAGTTCCCACCTAGAGGAAAAATATGTATACACACATACACACACACACACACACACACACACACACACACACACACACGTTTTAAATGTGCACCAGCTTTGTATAAGAGGTGTTTTGAATAAATATGTAAAGTTTAGCCTTTCTCAAGTTACTTTTATAAAAGCACTTAGTTGAGTGGTGACAGGAAAGGCAGTCATTGTGATGTCAACCAAGGAAATATTTACCAAGGAAATAGGTCCAAACACTGTTAAGAATACTGTTGAAGATGGGATTCCTCGCTGTTGGCATTTCTGAAGGAAATTAGGGCCTCTCCACAGTAGTGGAATGTTGGGGTACACTGTGTGAAGTTGTGTCTCTGTCTTTCTTCATATACCTAAGGTATTCTCTGATTAGCTTTAATAAAAATCTGATGGGTAGGAAATGGAAGGTGGGACTTCCTGGGAGGGAGAAAGAACTCTGGGAAGAAGAAAGAAGATGGCCTTTCGAGAGGAGACATAAGAAGAGATGATGTGCTTATGGGCCTGGAATGTATAGCTAGCGAAGACTGGATGGAGCTAGGTAGTT
This sequence comes from Mus musculus, assembly GCF_000001635.26. Taxonomy (NCBI): domain Eukaryota; kingdom Metazoa; phylum Chordata; class Mammalia; order Rodentia; family Muridae; genus Mus; species Mus musculus. The sequence goes on along the minus strand of NC_000079.6, from coordinate 24,622,736 downwards.
GGGTTACCTTAGATTAGCTAGTTGAGAGTCTACCCAGCTAAGGCCTAAGCTTTGAAATCTTAAAAGTTTTCTGTGTGGCTATTTGAGGAACTATCTGGATAAGGAGTAATCACTGTTATATTAATTGTTAACATTAATTAATATGTAGGATATTAATAATCTGTTTACAGTGCTGTCAACACTGTATACATTGCTTTGGACAAGGAAAGCATTTTCAAAGGGAGGCCAGATGAATGAATGAAAGAGAAAAATAGAGAAGCAATCATAAACTTTTTCTGTGCTGAGCACTGGGTTATTCTGAGCCCTACTTCAGCCACATGGTGAAACCCGGATAGTAGCCAGGCTTCAGCTTTTGAGCCTGAGGGAACCCTGTAGTCCCAGGAAGCTTCTGAGGGCAGCAGTCTCAATGGCTCTGCTCTCATCAGACTATGGCCCTCACTAAGCCAGACCTTAGTGATTTGTGACAAAGGCCAAGAGTGGAGGAGGGGAACTGAACAGACCTAGTATGCTGGAACAGCTGAGACTATCAGAGAGATAATGAGCAACTTCTAGGTAGGAAGCCCTTAAGGATTTGAGTTATCCTACATATTCTTTCTTTTAACCTAGACAAAATTTTTTGATAGACAAACATCATCGTAACCACTACCATCATCACTATCATTATTATTTCTAATACTACCACCCATAATCATTACTACTACCATTACCACCACCACCACTACCACCACCACCACCATCACTACCACTACCATCATGGCTAACCGCTGTCATCATCCTGACTACCACTATCATTATGACTATCACCACTATCATCATTACCACCACCACCATGATCATCATCATTACCATACCATCATGACCATTATGAAAACAACCATCATCACCCTCACAGTAATCATTATTACCAACATACAGTCTATCACTTCATTATCATGACTACCATTATCAACAGTACCACCACCACCACCACCACCATTACCACCATGATCACCAGAATGACTACAACCATTAAATATCATCACCACCATCATCACTAGAACCACTACCACCTTCCTTTTCACTATCATCATAAACCCCACTAACATCATTGCCACCACTATCACCAGCACCAACATCGTGACTCCATTACCATCATGATTACCATCATCAGTGCCAACAGTACCACTATCCCCACCAGGACTACCATTGTCATCACCGCTGTCCTCATCATCACCAAGTGATGATGTCACCATCACCACCTTCCTTAAAGTCATCATCATTACCACTGACGTCAGTATTGTCATCATTCACACAGGGAGCAGCTTACTGCTGCCTTACCTGAGTTTTAAGGCTGAGTGCTAAAAAGTCCACAGTCTAGGAACAGCCCTGGCATCAGACTCTCTGTGTGCACAGTACTTTCTGCAGCACTATGTCTGCAAAAGTGCTTCCTCTTGAAGTCATTTGCTGAAGGGCGCATGATGTCACACACTCTCAGAACAGCAGTGTTTTTTTTTTAAAGAAACATTTTGTGCTTTATAATTAAACAAACTAGGCATAGTTAGCTCTAGAAATCATACCACTCAATAGATACATGGACTTGAGTAAATAGCTTTTATCTAAGAGGAAGGAAAGGTTAGACTCAATTTATTTCAACATCTTAGTCATAATAACTACTTAACTAATAACTACTACTTTCTCTTTTCCTTTCCCTCCTCCCTCCCTCCTTCCCTCCCTCCTTCCTCACTCCTTTGTCCTCTCTTGTCTGTAGTGGGTACAAACAGAAGTTTAGTTTTCAAGACAAGTTCTGTAAATAAATGCTCAAATATATCTTCCAGTCTTCCTAACATATTCAGACTTTTCTGACTGTTCAAAAATATTAAAATAAACATCTGGCCTGCCCATTTTGTACTATCAACCCCCTTTTAGCATCGGCAGATCTAAATAGGTCACTGTGAGGTCACTGGAGGCCATAAATCAGAGGGTAGACTGGTGGCTGCTCTGGCCTGCATAGCTTTAGTTCAGTGTGCTATTTTGGTCTGTGTCCCTGAAGTGACACCATCTTGCTGGCACCAGCCAAAGAAAGCTTCCTAGACATCCATGGGAAGGGAATGTTCAGTGATCCAAGGCCGAGGTCACACAGGCATGAATAACTGTGGGGAGGTCTGTGTCTGCTCCGGACCCTGTGAGAGAGCAGGGAAATGATTTCCATCCAAACTGTTTATCCAGGAACCCAGGCTGGAAACGAACGGATCCAAACAGTCTTGGCAAACGGTGAAAGCAGAGAGTTACCAATTCTTCTTACTCTGTCAAACTAGGACAGCCTCTTCCTGCCTGCTTTCCAATCCCGTGTGGGTCCACTTGAGAACCCCAGATATTTTTGAGAAAGATCAAATACAGTTAAGTAACAATTATCGTATGCTTTTATATGAAAGGAAATGTAGAATAATCATAGAGCACCCCACCCCACCCCGCCCCAACACTCTTCCAAGGCTTGTGTTTTGTTTCCTTTACTTTTTCTGTGAAGTTTCAACCAGTCTGAGCTTCCTGGATTTATTGCTTTTATATATAATCTTAATTTAGTTTTCCTTCCCTTCCTTCCTTCCTTCCTTCCTTCCTTCCTTCCTTCCTTCCTTCCTTCCCTCTTCCTCCCTCCTGTCATGTTTTAATTTTGCAAGGGGCAAATGTAATTCACAAGCCATCTTGGCTCATCATCGTCATCATCATTAATTTTCTATCTCAACCTCAGTTTTCCCTCCCTCCTCTCCTCTCAGTCCCTGCTCCCACCTCCCCTTTGCCACCACTCCCCACTCCTCCATTTCTCCTGCCCCTCTTGGGCAACCAAGCATAGCATATCATGTAGCAGTAAAACTAGGCACCTCCCCTTGGAGTAAGGCTGGATAAGATCATCCAGCATGAGGGAAAAGGGTCCCAAAAGCCAAGAAAGGAATCAAAGACAGCCCCTTCTCCCACTGTTAGGAGTCCCACAAGAAGGTCAAGCTACACAATTGTAACATGTGTGCAGAGGGCCTAGGTCAGTCCTATGTGCAGAGGGGCCTAGGTCAGTCCTATGCAAGCTTCCTGGTTGGTGATTCACTCTCTGTGAGCCCCTGTGAGCCAAGGTTGGCTGATTCTGTGGGTTTTCTTGTAGTGTCCATGAGTCTTCTAGCTCCTACAATCCTTTCTCTCCATCTTCTGCAGGATTCTCTGAGCTCCGTCTAATATGTGGCTGTGGGTCTCTGCATCTGTTTCTATCAGTTGCTGGATGAAGCCTCTCTGATGGCTAATGGGGTAGGCACCAATCTATGAATATTGCAGAATAGCACTAGGAATCACTTCAGTAACTTTTTTTTTTTTCTGGGCATCTTTGGTTCTATCTTAGGTCTCTGGGCTATCCAGTCTCTGAGTCTTGGAGTGCCACGTAGTGTTAGGGCTAGGCTCCTTTACCTGATGTGGGGAAACATGTAGTTTTATAAACAGTCTACATAGAGAGGCAGAGCTTAGCTTGCATCCTAATTAACAATTTCTTGATACATTTTGAGAGCCTTTTGCTCTGAGGTAAAGTTTCCTTTGGAAAGGAAAGCACACAGACCAACTTTCTTTCTTTTTTCTTTTTAACGTTTAATTTAATGATATGGGTATTTTGTCTACACACCACATGTGTGCCTGCCAGAAGAGGGTGTCAAAACCCCCGGTACTGGAGCTACAGATGGTTGTGAGCCATCATATGGGTGCTGGGAATTGAACCTGGGTCCTCTGCAAGAACAGCACGTGCCAAGACTGACTGCCCTGGGGAAAGATGATACTTATTTTTTAAAAAATGAGTGAATTTGTTCCAAACACCTGCTAGTCTCTTCAGTCTTAGGCACTAGAGGCATCTAGTTCCTCTCCATATAGAAGCCATTCCCCTCCTTAATTTGTGTATTCACTTTACATTCTGATCAAAGCCCCTATCCCTCCTCACACAGGCCCTCTCCCCTTTCTTCCTTTGAGAAGGGGAAGGTACCCCTTGGGTACCACCCTACCCTGGCATACCTAGAAGCCTTCTTTGAGGAGACCGAAGAAGCTCCTCCAGGATATGAATGTGTGTGCCTCTGCTACCATGTGGCCTACCAGCTCTGGGAACAGAGAGAGCGGGCAAAACGTTTGCAGTTGGATGAGGTCTTGAAGTGAGATCTTAAGAGCTATGGGAACACAAGAGTCCAAGCGATACTTTGCACACACATTGTGAACTCGTGGGGTTTTACTGTCCCAATCATTGCACTGGACCGCAGCCACTGAGCAGTTCTCAAAACAGAAGCAGCCAGGCTGGGGCTTCCAAACCAGGAGGCTGCTAAGGTGCAATTTCCACGCTAACAGGCTGACTGACGGCCTTAGAACTGAGTCTTCCCGCAGGATTGGTGGTCTCTTCTCTGAAAGACAATCCATACAGTGGTGTGTCCACCACTGTCAAGGTTGCCTAGCAATGACATGGATGAATTCCCTTTAATTTGATAAGTGTGAAACCACAAAAAGAAACAGCGCATAGTGCCAGCAGTTGGATTTTCAATTTTTCAATGCCTTGATAATCGAATCACCCACTTTTCTATGAAAAGTTCATGGCTACTCGATAGTAACTGTTTTCCAATGACACAGTGAGGTTGTGGATGTCTAGAAAGCATGCTTAAGGCTGTGGGTGTGAGTGGGGGGTGGAGAGGGGAAGAGGGAGGGAAGAGAGGGAGGGAGGGGAGAGGAAGGGAGAGGGAGGAAGAAGAATTAGAGTGTTATGTGTAAGTAAACATCCTCTCTCTCTCTCTCTCTCTCTCTCTCCCTCCCCCTTTCTCTGGAAATAACAAGAGTGGCACCCCATGCTTCTTAGCTCTGTGAACCTTAACATTTTCTCTAACCACAGAGAACAAACAGGATCTCAGAGAGGCGGTGAGCGAACACCTTGTAAGCACTACTGGCTTTCTTTTCCTTTCCAGCTCTTTCTGCATCTGTACAAAACCTGTGAGAGGGGGAAGATGGTTCCTTTTAAAAAAAATATGTGTCAGCTGTAAAGTAACAGGGTTGCCCTAACAACAAGCTTCCTGAGTGGTTCCCTTCTGTGTGTGGGAAGAGACTCACTGTGTGGGGACTGCACTGCTTTCTCCAGCAGGTCAGAGAACAGAAAGCCCAGGGAAACCTGGGTGGTCATGCACTCCGGGTGCAAATGTCCTGATGGTGAGGTCAGGCAGAGAGCCGAGGTTTTTAGAAATGATGTCTCAGCAAAGAGAGTCAAAGTGGGGGATGAGTGGGAGTGGAGGGATTCGTATGAGCAAAGTACAGTACACCCAAGTGTGTGAAAATAAAACCCATCATTTTGTATGCTAGCTGAAATAATTTAACAGGAAAATGGAAACAAAACAAAACAGAGGCCTCAGACAATGGATAAGTCTTGTGCTTTCAATACAGGATGAGGCTCAGAGAGGATCAATGACCTGCCCATGTTCCGGCAATTCTACATGGCAGGGAAAACAGAATCCCCATTCTATGACATGAGTGTATGTTTGCAAGCACGGCAGTAAGTACATTACTGTTCACGGAGTACTAGTCTAAGTACTTCCCTGGAATAGGCTGTAATCTGCACACAGTCCCAGGAGGTTTGTGCTCCATTTCTCAAGTGAGTAAACTGGAGGACAAGGGGTTAGACAATCTGTTTGAGGTCACAAAGCAGATTAACGGGCAAAACCCAGGCAGAGCCTACACATTCCTTCTTAAAGTGAGATACTACTTAAAACCCAGGTCCCACATGAACTAGCAGTGAGCCATGACTGTGAAAACCAATGAAAGCGTACTGATTGGTGTTCTCGAAGGATTCGCTCTGGTCTCTAAGGAGTAAGTTAACCAATATGCTCCACGGAAGAGCAAGACAAATAGTTAGGACCCTTCGATGAAAGCTAAGCTATACAGCCAAATGGATGCTGCAATCTCACATTGCCATTGAGGAAACGGAAGTTACATTGCAAAACCTGTGCAAGACAGAACTAGAATTCAAGTCTAAAGCTGCTCTGAAATGACACCGGTCACTGAGGATAAAATAATGGCGTTGAGGGGGATAAGTGGTTAAGAGCATGGGCTGATCTTCTAGAGGACCTGGGTTTGATTCCCCGCACCGACTGACATCTCACAACTGTCTGTTAAGCCTATCCCAGGACACCAGACACTCTCCTCTGGTCTCCACAGATGTCAGGCATGTGGCACATAGACATAGATGCAGGCAAGCAACCCGTACATATAAAACAATAATTTAAAACAATGACCTTGATAGCTATGGGTGCTCAGCAGGAGGTCTGCAGATTGGCGGAGCCCTGCTTTGTGATCCTTCCTTTCAGGATGGGCCCATGCCTGATCCAGGCTTGTGCTCTGACCTGTAGATGGCGCTCTTCGGCACCGGACCCAGATACAAAGAAAAATCCCTCTGGATAGGAAAATGTGGACTGGACATTTTAGAGTGTCACACCTGGAGGGAAAAGTGGCTGCAAAGTAGGCGATTATCCAAAGTAGGCGAATCTTTCTAGTTGTAATTGTTAACCTGGTTTCTAAGTAACCACCAACTCCAGGAGGGGAAGTCAAAGAACAGAGAGCCCAAGCCTAAGACTTCAAGACACCCGCCGTTCTCAGTGCCCATCAGTCAAGCAAAGCATCAGATGGAAGCCTGAGTCACCAGCAGCAAAGCTCAACAGGGATCCCTCTCACCAATAGACACTGATAAAAACCCCAATCATGATCTTATCTTACTTTTGTTTTTGCTTATTTTTTTTCTAACAAGATCACACTGTGTAGCCCAAGCTGGCCTTGAACTCCTCACCTTTGCCTCCTAAGTCTTGAGATTAGAGGCGTGTGCCACCATGCCTGGCCTGCATTATTATCGTATGATGTCATTTACATTTTCTTTTGACACAATGTCTCTCATAGCTCAGGCTGGACTCAATGTACTATGTAGCCGAGGATGCCCTTGACTACCGATCCTCCTGTCTCCACACACCAGTGCTGGAATTACAAGGATGTGTCCCCGGGCCACACTCATAAACTCTAATTTTAAATATTTCTATGGCTAAAACAAAGTAAGCGTAGATAGCAGGAATAGCCTGGAGCACAGGGCTTCTCAGTGCACACACTTGATTCTTACCTGGTTGAACTTGTAAGATTTAGGAGACAGGGTACACCCCCTCACTCCCAGTATCCCTTTTATACTACTTAACAGACTTAAAAAAAAAAAAAACCCAAACAAGGTATTTTATGAAAAATCTGAGGTTCCCCCAGTCCCAATTCCCATCCATTTAGGCAATTCCAAATTCTAGAAAGGTTTTTGCCTATGACCCATCTGGTTGCAGCATTAGAATAAGACATCTGGAGGTTACTGCCTGCCTTTTTAAAACACTAAGCCCAACTGCACGATTAACTGAAGATCTGTGAATCGAGATGGAAAGCTAAGCAATGCCAGAGGGTGTCGGGTGTGCCCAGGATTCAACCCCGACCCCCTACACACACAAGGAAAAGAAAAATGAAGAGCCTGGTAACAAATGAATGTGACAGAACAAAGGGAGGGGGACAGCCAAGTAGAAGGAGGGATGGAGGGAGGAGAAGGATCTAGGAAGAGAAGGGGGTGGGAGGTGGGAGGAGAGGAGGGCTGGCTGGTCACCAGGAGAAAGAAGCCCTCTGGCCCCATTCATTCAGTTCCTACCCCAGGGCCTGGCACACACAAAGTACTGTGACAGCCTTCCCTTTGGATGTCATCAAAGAGCACACATATGAGGGACAAAGTATAAAATCTCCGTTCTATTTTTCTGGCCTAAAGCAGATCTTTACTTAGCTGTAATCCTTTAAAAACATAACCTTCGGAACAATCGCTCAACTGCAATGTCCTTGCCTTGCCTTGTGCCCCATTATGATCGCCTTGCTCCGAACAACTATCTTCCTTCATACAAAGCACTTGAAAGGTTCCCACAGTAGAGCAGCGCAGCCTGGCTCCTGCCAGAGAGATGGGTTTACCTTCGCCAAAAATGTCATCCTCTTCATCCAGAAGATCCTCAGGGTCAAGGAATTGCATTGTGGGAAGACCAGGAGCTGAAGGCACTCACAACCTAGGACACACGGGAGCCACTTTAGCTCTGAGCAGCCACACTGCCTGGGAGGCGATTTCCTTCCCCACAGCGGATTGCCCAAGCCCTGGGGAGGGCAGCTTCCGCATCTGCCCTGAAGAAAGCAGCTTCATTCATATGAAAAGCCTTCTGAAACTTTTTGCAGTGTGAACTCCAGGTGAGGTAATTCTCACCACTGAGAAGAAAGACTTGTTTCGGAAGGGGATGCAGATCCAGTCGGATTCCAGCATAGATATCACTCAGGCAGAGTTTGATAAGTTCTATTTCAAAGCACCAACTTTCATATTTCTTTGAGAGGACGGTGGGCTCTTAGCTTTCCTGCTTATGAATCTCAACACAATGGGTAGTGTTGAAAGAGAAAGGCTCACATTTCTCATATCTTGCTTTTGCTTCAATGACAGTTTATTTGAAAGTAAAGCAAGCCTTGTGCTACACCAAAGCCTGCATTTGGAAGACATGAGCTTTTTTTTTTTTTTTTTTGTTTGTTTCCCTTAGCAACAGTTGCGTTTTCCTCCTTTGTAAACCTCTTTCATTTGAGGGCAACTTTAGAGTAACACTTAAAGCAACTGTAGCATTCACCCGGGCTTTTCCTAGTTCTAACCAACCCACATCAGTGAGCAGATAATAGGTCTGTGTCTGACAATGTCCATTGCATAACATTTACTCATTCTGATACTTAGGACTTTCATCAGTAAAGAGGAGGAAGAAGAAGAAGAAGAAGAAGAAGAAGAAGAAGAAGGAGAAGAAGAAGAAGAAGAAGAAGAAGAAGAAGAAGAAGAAGAAGAAGAAGAAGAAGAAGAAGAAGAAGAAGAAGAAGGAGAACAAAGAAAATGTAGCTTAAAAAACAAACAAACAAACAAAAAACAACCCAACCCAGCAGCAGTCCCTCCAAAAGGGAGGAGTTAAAGCCCAGCTTTCACGTGACCACCAGTGGTTTGCACCACCACCCAGAACTACCCAACAGATTCCACCAGTGTGTGACAGATAGATACTACAACCCCATCTGGGGCTTTTCTAGAGGCAGAAGATGCAAATGAAGGAAGGTGTCAGTTGAGGAGCTGTGGTTCACCCCAAGTGTTTATTTTTAGTCTTGTTTACTGTGTGTTTTTGAAGACTCCCAGTGTTACCTTTGCGCTGAGAGCCCGTTCCTTCCTTCTGTAACTGCCTTGGAATTATGCCAATTGTTTCCCAAGGGGAATCTTGATGGTAGGGCTAAGCAAGTCAAGCAGTTAACCCAGGGGTCAAGAGTCGTTGAGGATGGACCAGCAGCACTATCGAGGGTCTATCTATGAACCAGTTCCTATGGGGAGGTTCCCCCAAAAGTAGGGACATGCTGAGTCCTGCTGGGATCACCGGCCATCTCAACCAGGGCAGAGACTGCCCTTCAGGGAAAGCCTAGAAATGCTGTGTGCTGGGATTGAGCAATGGCTGGGGATCATTTATGGTACATGGGTCTTGCCCCTTAGGGCAGGACGCTTCCTGCAAATGGACAGGAACTGCCCATTAGGGTAGGAGGAACTGTCTTGTCCCAAAAGCCAGTAGTGTTCACTCGAAAAATAGCAAGAGGCAGACAGCTTGCCCTAGATCTCCGTTGCTTCTGGCCACCCACCTCCTTACCCCAGTTCCTATGAAAATGCTATTTCTGGTGAATTAATAGCATAAGCTGAGTGAATTAGGTCCAGATGTCAGAACCTGGCTGTGGTATAGAGTTTTATCTTGCGCAGTTGAGACAAAAGAGAGGATGGGAGCCGAGTCGTTCTCAGCCATCGCCCTGTGTTCGTAGCCTCGTCAAGTGTGTCCCACCGACCACCATCCAGTGGGCTGAATGAAAAGGAGAGAGAGAGTGCACACCAGCATTCATCTCCCAGCTTCCTGACTACAGACACAATGTGACCAGCTGCCTCGCGTTTCCATTGCTGTGCTTCCCAGCCACGGTGGACTAGACCCTAAAACCCTTTAGCCAAATAGCCAACCTTCCGTCCTTCCTTCCTTCCTTCAATTGCTTTTTGCCAGGTGTTCGGTCACAACCATCTGTGTCAATGTAACCTTTTCAGGTCTGTTTCCCTACCTCTGAATAAGTGAAACTGTGTCCCTGCAGAACCAGGCGCTGGAGTCGTCATGTGACCTTATTTGGGAATAGGGCTTGTGATGACTATAAGTGGTGAACATGAGCACACATCATCACAATGCAGTAGGGGGATCCTGAGCTCATTATCATAATGGAACAGGGATCCTTAATCCAATATGAACAGGTCTCTTATAAAATGAGGACATTTAAAGAGAGACATGGGAAGAAGAGTGCACCACTTGAGGACAAAGGCAGAGATCTATGAACAATACCATAGACGGCCAATAAAGCACGAGAAGAGACATGAGTGGGCTTTCTCTCTCATCCCTTAGAAGGAATCATCTCTAACGACACTTGACCTCTGGTTTCCAGGCTCTAGAACTATGCAGCAGTGAGTATCACTGTTGAAAACCACCTAGTTCATGGTATACTGTCATGACAGGCCCAGCAAACAACTGTGCTCACGGGTTTGGCTAGTTTTGAGGATTAAATAGAATAATTTAAATCAGGACCACACAAGTTGTAGTAGTTTGAATACAAATGACCCCAATAGTCCCACGGGAAGTGTGGCCTTGATGGAGTAGGTATGAATTTGTGGGATGAAGTGTGTCACTGGGGTGGGTTTTTAGGTCTCAAAGGTCCAAGGCAGGCCTAGTGTGTCTGTCTCTTCCTACTGCCTACCAATCCAGATGTAGAACTCTTAACTACACAGCTCCACATCTGCCTGTATGCCACCATGCTTTACGCCATGAGGATAATGGGCTGAGGAATTTCTGAACTGTAAGCCAGCCCCAGTTAAGTTTTCTTTTAGAAGTGTTGCTGTGATCATGGTGTCTCTTCACAGAAATAAAACTCGAAGACAACAGTGCACAGTAAGTTTCTGTTCTAATCATCCCATCTAAAAGCCCCATGGGGCATCTTAGAGCACATTTCAAAGTCCCTATGGGGATGGAGAATGCACCTTCCCTACGCTGTGATGGTTTTGGTAAGAAGGCTCCCATAAGCTCATCTATTTGAATGCTCAGGGCACAGCATTATTTGAAAGGATTAGAGAGCAGGCTTTGAAGTTTCAAAAGCCTAGGCCAGGCCCAGTGTCTCTCTCTTCCTGCTGCTTGTAGATCTTGATACAGAACTCTCAGCTACCTCTCCAGCCCCCATGCTTCCTGCCATGATAATAATGGAGTAAATCTCTGAAACTGTAAGCCAGCCTCGAGGAAATGCTTTCTTTTATAAGAGTTGCCGTGGGCATGGTGTCTCTTCACAGCAGTAGAACAGTGACTAAGACACATGCCCTATATAAAGTCTCAGTAACCCTCAGTACTCGGATCAGTTACTTTTTTTGCTGCCATAATAGAATGTGATATCAGACAGAGACAAGGACAGAAACACGGTGAAGGAGGAAATTTCCATTTTTGGCTCTCACAGTTCAAGAGGATACAGTTCATCCCAGAGGAGGACGGAAGCTGTGGTTGGGAATGGCTTATATTTGTGGCAGCTGAGAATGATGTATCAGCAGTGAGAGAGTAATAGTATCAGCTGTGAGGAAGCAGAGGGAACAGCTGGTGTATATCTCATAACCGGACTCACTGATCCACGTCTTCCTCTGAAGACACACTTCCTAAAGGTCTCACAATCCCCCCAAATGGTGTTACCAGATGGAGACCAACTACTCAAACACATGAGCCCATGGGAGATATTTTATATCCAAATCATCTCTCCTCTAGTCTCCTTCGCTCCAATTGAGATGTCTTAAAAATAACTAACAAAATCAGGGCAGAAGCTGCGAAGACTCTCTTGAACGCAGAGATACAGAAAACACAGCCTTTGTCTCCAGATTTTACAATCACCTGAGAAAGAAGCTGTGCATGTTTGATGGTTAGGTGAGGAGAAAAGTTAATGGAATTAGATAATGCATTTATATGTAAGAATTTCCTGAATATTACACAAACTAAGAAATCTTATACAACACAAATAGTATGATTGAATTTATATAAAAATCCCCAAGTGGGCAGAATGGAAAAAGAACATGTGTAAGTAAAAGCTAACATATATACAATGCTGCATATAGCTCTAAACTTATTGGCTTACTGAATTTTTACACCAAGCCTATACACAGGTATAATTAGTATCTGCAATTTAAGGTTCAAAGAGTAAAGTGGCTTGCCCAAATCTTGAGTCTGGTAAGTGGCAGAGAGGCTGACATTTGACCCAGGCCTCAGAGTCCACATCCTTCAATACTACACCATGCTGACCAGAATATCTGTAAGGAATAAGGGTAATGGGCTTTGTTTTCAGCTCCCCATTGCAAGTCTTTGCTTACATGGCTTCCTTACCCAGAAGGCCCCTCCTATCTGGTCTCCCAACTTGGAAAATGTCTACTTATCTTCGGAGCTTAGTTCAAGAGCTATCTCTTTCATGAACCCCCGAATTAGTTACATTTTTTTTCATTGCTGTGACCAAATACCAGATAAAAGGCAAAGTCAGAGAGGGGAGGCATGGTTCATGGTTTGTGAGCTATAGTTCATCACAACAGGGAGGGTATGGGGATCACTGGCTGCAAGGCAGCATGAGTATGAGGCAGCTGCTTGTTCACATCTCAGTGGCCCAGGAAGCAGAGAGGAAGGGACAGGGAGAGGGGAAGGAGAGAGATTCAGGAGTGTGCTTGTTTCTGTTGAACACTCGACAAAAGTAGCCCTAAGGGAGGAAGGATCATTATGCATGCAGGCCATCATCTCCAGGAAGTCAAGGCTGGACTTCACAGCCACTGCGAAGAGCAAAGAGAGAATGAGGGCATGTATGCTTGCTTTTGTTCAGGCTTCTTCCTCTCCACCTGTACACAGTCCAAGACTCAAACCAAAGGAACAGCTCCTCCTATAGCGGTGGGCCTTCCCACCTAACTTAACACAATCAGGAAGAAACGTCACAGGCATGACCATGGGCCAACCCGATCTAGACAGCGCTGCATTGGGGCTCTCTTCCCAGGTGATTCTAGACTGTGACAGGTTGAGGACCCAAACTGACATTATTTATTTATTTTATGTTTTTCATTTTTTTCCTGTGGTGAGTGTGTGTGTACATGTTTGGAAACCTAAATTTGATGTTAGAAATCTTCCACTTTTTCTTGTAAGCTAGCATCTCTCAGTTACATGGTTAGTCTCTCTAGCCACCTTTCCCTGGGGATCCCACGTGTTTGCCTTTTCAGGTCGGAAACCCAGTTGCGAGGGTTTAGGGAGCTGTACGCTGGCCCCCATGCTTGCGTGGTAAGCATTTTAGCTGCTCAGAACCATATCCCCAACCCACAGTGCTAATCACTCTTATTTTGCAATACACTTTTTATCATACTTGACATATTGCAATTATGTATTTTATGGAGTGCACAGTGACATTTAAATACATGTATCCAACGTGCAGTGATCAGATTGAAGTAATTGCCCTTTATCGTCTCAGACATTCGTCACTTCTTTGTGCAGAGGGAGCTGTGACTAAGAAGGAAGGGGTACATCTGAAAGGGAAAGTGAAGCCCAAGTTTCTCAGTGAGGCAGACAGCAGTAAAAGCAGTTTAAGAGGAGAATAACATAATTTGCTTCCAATCAATGTGAGGATGCACCTCAGTCACTTGGACCAAAGGCTGATTGGTCACACGTGGGCTAAGTCTCACTGTAGACCTTCACATAAGCTCAGGGATGGGCAACATTTGGGTACTCTATATTCTTCCTGTTATGTAAGTCTGATGGCAATTGTGCAAGGCCTGCTTCTTGCCCTGAGAAACTGCTTCCTTCTTGCATTCACTCATTCATTCATTCATTCATTCACTCATTCATTCATTCATTCATTTGAAAAATAATAATGATCTATCTACCAGAGCTTAGGTGCAGTGGGAAGCTCTGAGGTAAAAGTATTTGTGCTTAGTGTATCTATGCATGACAAGGAATATTAACAAAAGGTTATTATCTTTTGGTATGAAGAATTAGGTTGCAATAATCTCAGTCTGTAATTTGTGTATATTTTGTGCATGTGTGTGTATATGTGTGTACATGTGTTTTGCCTGCATTATGTATAAATACCATTTGCATGCCTGGTACCTATGGAGATCAGAAGAGGGCATCAGATTCCCTGGAACTGGACTTAAGGATGGTTGTAAATTTCCATGTGGCTGCAGGGAGTCAAACCCAGGTCCTCTACAAGAGCAGCCAGTGCTCTTAACTGCTGAGCCATCTCTTCAGCAATTTTTTCAACAATTTTTTTTTTCAGATTTACCAACTTAAGAACAGGGGAGAGAAGATGAACTAAATAGATGTAAAAGAAGTAGAAAGAAGAACAAGGTAGGAGAGAGGAACTGAAACTGTGGAGTAGCTGGAATCACGGGGGAATACTGAAAAGATTGCAAAGCTAGAAATAACCTTTTCGTTGGGCGACTTTGCCAGCAAAAATACACATAAGATGTGTCTAATTGCAAAGTGCTGTGACCACAAGATCATGGCCACCAACAGTACGGCTGTCCCAGTGATTCAAAGAGATGATAACAGCCCTCTCCAGGCCTTTCAGGCTTCTTGCATATTGTTCCAACTTCAGGGTATCTGGACTTTCAGCAGATTAGAGCATCAATAATTGTGAAGAGTTTGGAATGTAGCAGGTCCAGAGTCAAATTATCTTGGGCCATCTTCAGTCCTCTTAATAGCCATTTGTTGCCCGTCTCTCTTCCTGACCTAGAGACTTTGTGAGCACTAGGAGAATCATTGGAAGGTATACGAAGCACTTGTTTTCCTTAGGAAAGTATTAACTGAGCAGATCTTTGGCTTCTCCCAGTCCAAAAGCTGAGTCATCACATAGTATGTGAGGCTGGGGCTGAGGCTTCTCCACTTGGTTGTCAACCTGTCTCCATGACGATTGATCCCACCAAAGACTTCAAAGCATCTTGATGTATATCCTTTATTCTGCTACTATAAAAACTTCATGATATTGCTTTCACATTGTATATGCAGTTTGGGGGAACCCAAGTCTCTGTTGCCAGGCCATGATCACCCATATTTTCTCCTGAATATACTTTCTTCCTTCCTTTTTCTTTTTTGGTCAACAATGGATTTTCTTCAGTAAGATTACAAGGCGATTGCTCATTGAACAAATCTATTTGTTCCCTAGAAAGGAGAACAACCCATAAAGCCCCTCAGGAAAGACTGACATTGGGTATGGTCTGTGACCTCAGAGCTGTGGGCTCAGGGTTTGATTGCTTGGAGTGAGTGGTTAGCGACTTTTTGTTTGTGGGTTTTTTGGGGGGGGGGGTGCAGGGGAAGTTGTTTTATTTTGTTTTGATACATTGTTTCCCCGTGCCAGCCTGGTCTACAGAGTGAGCTCCAGGACAGCCAGGACTACAGAGAAACCCTGTCTCGAAAAACCAAAACCAAACCAAACCAAAAAACAAACAAACACAACAACAACAACAAAACCAAACAAACCAACAACAATAATAACAAAAACAAGACAGTTACAGATATTACTGCAGCCCTTACACTGGGCAGGAAGATGCCCAGTGCGCTCTGCAGGCCAGAAAGCAACATCAGGAGCCCTGAAGACATGAGGGTCTGCAGATTTGGGCTTAGTAACTTCATTTCTGCCCACAGATTGAACATCCATAATTGAAAAATCACAGATCTGAAATCTCCCCAAACCCCAAACTTCCTCCACTGAGAAGCAAAGACACAAGAATTCAGAATTAAGGACTTGAACATAATAATACTTTGAAAACTCTAATTTTTGTTTCCATGTATGTATTTGCTTGTGCAGGGGCAGGTAAGGTATGGGTGGTGGGAGGGGATCACAGTGTTTGCATGAAGGTCAAAGGGCAACTGTCAGAGTTGGTTCTCTCCTTCCACCACGTGGGGCCTGGGGATGATGCCCAGGCCCTCACTGTAGGCAGCAAGCACTGTTATCTCTTAAGCCACTTCACCAGCGCAAGGAAACATCTTCCTTGTGTGACTTGTGTGGCCTTTCTTCAATATTTGCATCTTACTGACCTCTCAGTCACTAAGTGACATGCTGAGGACAGAACAATAACTTGAAGGAAACTTTTTTTCAAAGATTCCAAAGAAGGGCCTTGAAAGGTGGTGCGGCAGTTAAGGTCATCCTGCTCGAACACGCGGGAGGACCCAGGTTTGGTCCCCAGCACCCACACTGAGTGGTTCACCTTGTAGTTCCAGCTCCAGGAGATCCAACACTCTGTCTTGGCTTCCCAAAGCACTGCTCACCTATAGCACTCTCTCTCTCTCTCTCTCTCTCTCTCTCTCACACACACACACACACATATGCAT
Organism: Mus musculus; assembly: GCF_000001635.26. Taxonomy (NCBI): domain Eukaryota; kingdom Metazoa; phylum Chordata; class Mammalia; order Rodentia; family Muridae; genus Mus; species Mus musculus. Next base: position 24,606,264 of record NC_000079.6, on the reverse strand, counting down.
ACACGAATAAAAAATAAAAGTAATAGCATAACAACACCCACACCCCACACCCAGATTCCATGGAAGAAAATAATATTCCTCTTTTGAAAGGGGAACACTTATTGCATCTGGTTATTTCAAAGATTCTGTTGGAGGAGGTCTCGAAACACTCCTTTATTTGAAAGAGCCACCACTTCAGAATCCCCAGTTCTCCACGCCTGTCATTGCTGTGGACAGAGGAGGATGCTGTAGACAAGGCCCACCCCTCTTGCCACACTCAAGCTGTCACTCTTGGGCTCCCTGCTTATTGGATGAGCCCTAAACCTGCTACATCCAGCACCGTGCAGACAGCTGAGAAGGCTGGGTTGCTTTGGAGAAAATGGAGCATTGCAGACCGAGAAACCCCCATTCTCCCTGACCTTGTGCATTGTCAGGCTGAAGGGGACAGTGGTGAAGGCTTCAGATGTGGCTCAGCTGGAGAAGCCCTGGACAATCCCCAGCACACAGAAGCCAGGCGCCTTGGGGTAGCTGCACCCCTGTCATCCCAGCACTCAAAAGTATCAGGTTAGCTCAACTACACAACAGTGTTCTAGGTCAACCTGGGATACATGAGACTGGTTTGAAAAAACAGAACAAAATAAAAAGAAAGCAGCAATTAAAGGCTAAACATCAAACTAAAGAGACTGTGTCCCAGCATTATGGAGGCCTTGCCCTGAGGAAAGAGGCCCGGTGACCCCTGACTCTGACCTCTTAATATCCCCTGCCTTGCCTTAGGTAGGCAGCAAGTTTGCAGCTTCTAAGAAGCAGAGCACAAAAGCCGGTCTCCTCTCAGAAAACAGAGTCAGCGCCAATCCACCAGGCTGGTGGGGTGGACAGTTGCTCTGTTCTCCCACTCTACCTGTGCCAGCCAGCAACTTTAGCAAAGAAAGAAGCTGCTTCGAATGAAAACTAACAAAAGAACGAACGAACAAACCAACAGAGGAAGGGGGAGAGAGAAGGGAGAGGGAAGGGAGGGGGAGAGAGGAGGGAGAGGAAAAGGGGGAAGGGAGGGAGGAAGGGGAGGGGTGGGAGAAGGGATGGAGAGGGAAGGGGAGGGGGAGTGTGGACACAGTGCCAGCTGGTTAGATCCCTGCCAGGCCTGGTTGCTTCCTCCCTTGCTCTCCCTGTCCTCAGGTTAGGCGCAGGAGGGAGTCTATTTTCACTTCTACCATTTAGAAGACAATTCTCCTTTTAAATATGAGCTCAGGTTGCTATGGAAAAACTTTATTCTGCCGAAGCCTTTGCCGCGTGGCTGCCGCCCTGGCCCCGCCCCAGGCTCCTTCCAGGGGTGGTCTCTGATTTCTGACAGCTGACAGGAATCAACACAACAAAGGTGGTTTCAGCTCTGCGAAACAAACCTCCGTTTCCGAGAAGCGCGCACCGTGTGTAGACTGAGGAGTACCACCCATCCTCCAGGAGGCCACAAACAGCTGAGCGCACTGAACCCAGGTTCATAAACAAGGGTGTAAACCTGAGAACAGCCGGGGGCGCTGAGGCAGGAGGGATTTTAAAACAAAAAACAAGAAGGAAACGCTACTGCGTTGTAAAGTGGGAGAGGGCAGAAGGCCGTAGAAACCAAGACTGCAAAAATCAAAACTCTAACAACACCATCACAAGGTGGGAGGTGTTGCTATTGTAGATTTCTTTTTTCTTTTCTTTTCTTTTCCCTTCCCTTCCCTTCCCTTCCCTTCCCTTCCCTTCCCTTCCCTTCCCTTCCCTTCCCTTCCCTTCCCTTCCCTTCTTTCTTTCTTTTTCTTTTTTTTTAGACATGCTCTCATTCCTAGGATGGCCTGAAACTCACTAAATAGACTAGGATGGAATCCTCCTGCCTCAGTCTTCCAAGTACAGGGATCACAAATGTAAGCCATCATAGCCATATGGATTGACTAGAGTTTAGAATTCTCCCCAAATCCTCGAGGTACCTGAAGGTAGCTACTTGTTTAGGCTCCGCCCCACAGTTACCTGGCAACAGTCAGGTGTGCCTGACTCACTAAACAGGGGCTGCTTGCCCCCTCCTCTCTTGCTTACTTGCTCTTTGCTCTGTCTCCTTGATCCTGCTCCCGGTTTCTCCGCATTCCAATCCCCCCCCCCCTACACACACACACACACACACACACACACACACACACACACACACACACACACACTCCACGTGCTCCTGGCCGGCCTCTACTCCTCTACTCTCTCATCTCCCCTCCCCATACCTTGTTGTTGGTCCCTCAGGGGGAAGGGATGCCTTAGCATGGGCCCGCAGAGCCCCCCTCCCCCCACATCTGACTGCACCTCCACCAAACATATCCCTCCTCTTCTTATCTTTTTATAAAACACAACACCTGAGGGTTTTAAGCCTGGCTATAAGCCTCACTTTTGGCAGTGCAAGGGGCGGAGGTTGTTGTCCCTGGAAGGTGCGAGACACTCCTCCACGTGTCTGCTCCGGAGGGCCTCAGTGCTTTTCAGGAAACCTTAGAGTAAGGTTTGTTGGAGTAGATTGGGCCAGCTTCCTGAGGACTATGTTCTGCCAAGAAGTAAACAAGGGAAGCAGGAGAAGAAGGAGCTGGCACGCACGCACGGAGAGGAGGTGGTGTGCCTCCAGCGGGGACTTGTCGGACACCAGCTGTGCACTTTCTAACATCCTAGAGACTTGTTGCAGGATCGCCCCAGGAGGTGAGGAGGGTTGGGGTGTCACAAAGCATCCGAGGTGAAGGAGAGGGGCCCGGCAGAGACCCACACCACTTAGCCACTGTTCCTAAGCTCTCATGCTCCCGGGGGGGGGGGGGGGGGCGTGCTCAGGAGGTGGCACCCACAGCCTGGAAGAGTGGCTGCATCCTCTGGGGTTACCCAGAGATTCTTACAGAGCACTGCAAAAAGAGGGAAAGGCTTCAAACCTCATGGATGAAGAGAAGGAGGCAGCGGCTGGGCCGATGTGCAGCCAGTCTTTGTACTCGATGCTGCACAATTGAGATATGACCCCATGTCAATGCCAAACAGCCTGCTTCCGGCAGCACTCTGTGGCTGAGGGTTGTTATTTATAGGCTGGTACAACTTCCCTGATGTTAGAACCAGGGTGCTGAGTGCCAGCTGTTCTTGGAATGGCACTGGAAGCTTGTCTCTCACTGGGTGGTGTCTGATAAAGACTTTGTGCTAAAGTAACTTGTGTAGACTGCAGATCTAATCTGAAAACAGTCCTGGGCAGTTCTTGTTCTGGCTGGATGACTGTGAAGGGGGTGTGTTGACAAGGCCTGCCTTAGAAGAGAAATACTTACTGCTTGATTTCGTTTTGGCTTTAAATACAGGGTCCTACCTTGTACTTCTGGCTGAATTAGTATTGTCTGTGTAGACCAGGCTAGCCTTGAATTTATAGCAATCTTCCTGCCTCAGCCTCCTTAAGTGCTGAGAGTACAGGATTGCACCACTGTGCTAGCCCAAATCATTTGTTTGGTTTGTGTGTGTGTGTGTGTGTGTGTGTGTGTGTGTGTTCGGGGTTGACCCAGGGCCTCATGCCTGCATACAAGGCAAACACCCTCCTGCTAATGTCTGTCTCTAGGTCCTGAAACCCTCTTGGGAAAATGTGGGTCTTGCATTTGGTGGTGCACTCCTGGGTCCTAGGGTGCTGTATGATGATAATATTAAAGAGGATAATGGAGCATGCTTTCCTAAGGACTCAGGGATGCAAAGTCCTTGATTCTTTTGAGGTAAGGAAGGAAACTCGTTTTATTGATAGGACATTCAGGACAAGGAAACTGGGTGACAGGGCACGTGTCCTGTGGCAGTGTCATTGAAATGAGCCGGTACATTTTCCAGGGCTAGTGACTACAACTGTAGAGGCTTCCTACAGACATGACTGAACCATTCCATCTACATGAAAGGAAAATAAATTCAGGTGCAAAGCCAGAAGGACAGGCATTCCATGTCAGAGCTCAGGGCACATGTCACAGCTCGGGGCACAGGGCTTCATGCTTGGTTCTGGGGTCTCAAATTTCCTACTTTCTTTGCTGATCCTTCAGTCTTGGAACTAAGTCTCATAGCCTAGCCTTGACACTGGACCCAAAAGTCCAGGTCTGGTCTCTCAGTTCATAAGGCAGTCTACCCACTCTAGTGTGAGGCCTATAAGACAAAGACTATTTGAGACGCTCCCTGGAGGCCTGATGCCAGTCAGTCTTCACAGATATTTTGGACGTTTTCCAGATGAACAAGCCATCAGTTCCCAGACATTCTCTGAGGATCACCAGATACGTAGGAGGGTCACGTCAAGGAGGGATGACATCTAAGAGAGCAGTGGCTACCAAAGCATAGGTCAGGATGGTTGGTAACATTCTTTACATGTAGGAAACTTGATTACACTGTCCAACCTTGTGTGAAAGGTCCATCACTACAGGGCTTGACCCAGAGAGTCCCAGTGGAAAGATGTACTTCTGATTAGTCATCCTCAGTGTCCATAGTAACTGGATCCTGGATCTCTGGGAAACCAAAACCCATGAGTGCTCATGGCTTCTATATATTAATCACATATAACCAGCACCAACTTCTCTACCGTGTAACCATCCCTAAGTCACTTATAACACTGAGTAACGAAAATGCTATGTGGATGCCATGTTGCTTTGGGGAAAAGTAACAAGAAACGACTGCCCATGTTCAGTGCAGATGCAGTTTGCATTTCAAGTATATTTCTTTCTCCAGTGTGTGTTTGTGTGTGTATGTTTGTGATGCATGCACATGTGTATATGTGTGTTAGCATGGGGGAGGTACCATGTGTACGGATGTATGTGTGTGTGCATGTGGAGAGCAGAGAGTGGTGTAGGGAATCATCCTTGTTGGCTCCTCCACTTTACTCACTGGGGAAAGGTCTTTCAGTCAAACCCAGGCTCGCAGGGAAACCCAGAGCTTGTGGATACGTCTACTGTTGGGAGCCAGGTTCCTCTGGGACTCTCCCGTCTCTACCTTCTGAGGCTGAAATCACAGTCAGGCCACCACACCCACATGGCATTTACATGGGTTTCTGGGGATCTGAACTCCCATTCTCACACACAGAATTTGCTGGCAAGTGTTTAACCATGGGAACAGTTCTCCAGTCTCACAAGTATTTTATCTATCTATCTATCTATCTATCTATCTATCTATCTATCTATCTAAGAATCAAAGCATGCATATAGGATACAGAGGACATACATTGTGCCACCCCAAGTCCTGGTGCAAGAGGGCTGAACAGACATGTTCTCTTCTAATCAGTCATCCAGCGCATGAGTTGACATGATTTTGTCTGCCAAACATGGGACTAGGAACCTCCAATTTTATTGACAAAGATATTTCTCCCAGGAAAGGGTGCCACTGAAAGCAGCTTACTAAAGAATTCTAAACATGTTTGTAGTGATAATACACTTTTCTCTACCATTTTCTTTCCACCCTTTGCTGTTGTTTGGGGATTCAGCCTCATTTTTGATTTTCCTAGTTATTCCCCCATTTTGATGTAACAAAAGGGAACTAGCCAAGTGTGATAGCACAAACCTGCAATTCCACCAGCTGGCAGACTGTGGTAAGTGAATCTTGAATTTGAGGCTGTCCTGGGCTACACAGTGAGACCCTGTTTCAAAATCTATTTTGGCTGCTTATAGTGGCTCATGTCTATAATCCCAACACTCAGAAGGCTGAAGCAGGAGGATTGTCATGTGTTCAAGGACAGCCTGGGCTACACAGTGAGTTTTTAGGCTAGCCTGGGCTACATAACAAAATCTCCTTAAAAATAAAAAGAAAACAACAAGAACAAAAACTGTTTAATATACACATATGCCTACATGTACATATATGTATGTATATATATGTATGTATATATATATGTATATATATGTGTGTGTATATATGTATATATATATATGTGTATATATGTATATATATGTGTATATATATATATATACACACACACACACACACATACATACATACATTTTTTTCAATGATGGGGATAAAAACTAGAGCTTTATGCATTGTAGGTGAGTATTCTACCACCGAGCCACATTCCTAGCCCTGAAAACTGTAAAATGCTTAATAGACAAACATATATATACATTACAAATGCTCTGAGGAAATACTGCCCATAAGCACTCATACAATATTTTGGTGGTAGCTATTTCCAGCATTGGCTTTGGCAATTTCTGAGCATAATTTCCACTGGTCTTCTATGCACAGTAGCCATTTTGGAGGGCACAATCTAGTTCTCTTTTCTGCACAGCACTGGAAAGAGGGCACATGGGAACGGAACTTGTGGTGAAGGCCACCTTGCCACAGAGCGACCCCGCCCTGCCTACCTTCCTCTGGATCTAGTAGTAAATAGTTGTGTATGGTAAATACAGATTCTGCAGTGAGCATTGCCACATCGCTATCTCTAATGGAATGAACCGGATTGTAAAATTTACACCTCTTTTGAAATGCGATGAAGCAACAGAGTTCAGAAATAGGAAGCACACAGTCGCTGGACCACATTGTGCTCTTTTGCACAATGTGCAGGAGCCAACATGAGAAAGCTACCGCAGAGGAAACAGCACAGCTGAGGCTGCAGGCTGTGTGGTCGGAAAGGTGCGGGCAGGAGTGATGCCCCACCCTTCCAGCATCCTCCTGTTGTCGCTCTCAGCCTCTTCAACCCTGCATTATTCTTTTCTCCCCACCATCCTTTCAACATTCACTGGGCACCCAGCCCTGGATTCTGATGACAGTACTCAGAGTGACATGCTGATGGAGACTAAAGAGGAGTTCTGACCAGGGGCCCTGATTTGCAGTGTGTACTAATGTCTATAGCATGCATACTTTCTCTATTAATTTCAAAGAAACCTAGCCTTGCTGAACACAAATCTGGGTAGGGTTACTGTACTGGGTGTACAGTAGCTCACCACTTGATGGTGTCTCTACCATTGCACTTTACAATACAATATTAATGCTAATGAAGGCGCACTTTTGTGTGAGAAACAGGAATATCCATCTCTTGGTTTTTAGGTTCCAGTGTAGTAAGTGGAGACTGATGGGTATCAGACATTATGTAGCATCGTTTTAAATCTTATTTATTCATTTCTACATTTGTAGAATTTAATTTTCAATCATGGTTATTTTAACAAAAGAGCTCACACTATTTCTTTAATTTTTACAATTGCCCCAAATAGCCGTGCCCACCCTGAATGGAGTTCTGTCTGACCCAGGAAGGTTCCAGCCATGTCAAGCAAGGAACAGAAGGCCATGAAGTAAAGTGCCAAGTGCCCGAGGGTAGATAAGACCCTCCATCAGAAGACTCCAAGAACCGAGATGCAGTCAACCCTGCGGACAATCCAGTAGTTGGTACCAGTGAGATGGGCAGTCATTGCTCAGATTCAGATGTGCAAGAGGCCCCGAGCCTGTTCAGAAGAGGATGCAGGATTTCTAAGGTGATGCTACTTAGTTTCTTATGGAAAAGAGGAAGCAGTTTGAAAAGGATGTAAATGCCTCTTTCAGAAACCTGAATGAAAGCCTCCAGGGTATTCTGAAAGCTCAGCAGAAGTCAAGGCAGGAGCTTGAGTCTGTGTACTGTGAAAGGTATGGGTCCCTATACCAGAAGTGTCTAGATGAGGTGGGCAGCACAAGGGGCCAAGAAGAACACCTCGGTTTTATAACAGCAGCAAATGAAGATTTTACAGACAGGTATAGCAGATCATGAAACCAAGCTTGAAAATACTGAAGATATGTCTGACACATTTTTGAAGAAAGCCAACGACTTGAGTAAACATCGCAGACCCCTTTTTGGCAGTCAGCAAACAAATGTAGAGAAGGAAATCTCGAAGGTACAGGGCAGAGTTACCATGGAAACTCAAGAACAAGATGTATCTGTTGTTGAAAGGTACCTTCAGTCCCTGATCCTTGACCACTCTGAAGCTCACACATAGGGTGCACAGGGAAGAGAGCATCAGCCATGCTAGAAGACATTAGTAGTCGCCAGTGCGGCTCCTTTCTCTTTACTCTGTTTGTTACAGTTGAGACTGAGACTCTGTTAACCATTAAGTGAAGCCCCAGCAGTCCTGTGAGAAGCAACAGCTAAGTGTGGAACATCCAGGACCATGACAGCAAGAGAGATACATTCTGCAGTGTGGCAATTACATTTTGGAAACAAATGTCATTTGATTTTGTGGTTGGTTCTCTGTCTCTTCCCTAAAGTGAGTGTTACCTTACTTATTTTAGGAAGAAGTGAATAAAGATAGGACCTGTAAAAAAAAAAAAAAAAAAACCCAAAAACCCAAAACAACAACAACAATCCAAAACCAAAATCCAAATAAACAAACAAAAAACATGGCTGGCAAGATGGCTCAAAGGGTAAGAGCACTGATTGCTCATCCGAAGATCCTGAGTTCAAATCCCAGCAACCACATGGTGGTTCACAACCATCGGTAATGAGATCTGACACCCTCTTCTGGTGTGTCTGAAGACAGCTACAGTGAACTCATATATAATAATCAATAAATTTTTGGGCCTGAGCGGTCAGAGTCGACTGGAGTGAACGGGGCTAAGCAGGACTGACCAGAGCAAGTAGAGGTCCCAAAATTCAATTCCCAACAACCACATGAAGGCTCATAACCATCTGTATAGCTGCAGTATACTCATATACATAAAATAAGTAAATTGATTAAAAAAGAAAAACAATTGCCCCTTATAAGTAGGTCTGGACAGGATTCCAGCATTGTAGTGGACAAAAATTGAGCATGAGGTCTGCTCCCTGAAAGCTTTAAGAAGACATATGACCCAGGTGAACGGTAGTAGTCATAGAGTTGATGTGGGTGTACCATAGAAGGAAGTGCTGGGCACATTCATTGGTTGACTAGATTGCTTCATCTTCCCATTCCCCATGTCATACTGAAAGCTCTAGTCCCCTAGTTATGGCTATATCTGGAATATGAAAGTAAAGGTAAACGAAGTCCTAAGGCTGGGGTGGGGTGGGTCCCTGATCTAATGCAACTAGTGTCCTTGTACAAGGATATGCCAGAGAGCTCCATCTTTAAAGCATACACCAGGAAGTAGGGCAGCTGAGGGCAAGAAGGGAGCCCTCACAGAATCCACTGTGATGTGTTTCAGTTCATGCAATGCCAAAATATGGCACTGTGGCATTTAAAGAAACAGCTCAGTCTGAGGAAGATGAGTTCTGGCTGGGAAAATAGCCTGTGATAGGGACTGCCCGGCTTGTATGAAAGCTCTAGCTACAGCCCCTTAGTACTGAAAAATAAAACCAACAACAACAAAGGTGAACTGGGTTGGTTTCACCTTCCCCTTGTCCTTCTCCAAAGCCAACATAAGACCCCCGCTGAGAAGTCCGTTCTCTGCACAAGAAGGAATGTTCTTCTATTTATAAGGAAGATCTACTTATTGTACTTATAGGAATATACTGTAGCTGTCTTCAGACAAACCAGAAGAGGGCATCAGATCCCATTACAAGTAGCTGTGAGCCACCATGTGGTTGCTGGGAATTGAACTCAGGACCTCTGGAAGAGCAGTCAGTGCTCTTAACCACTGAGCCATCTCTCCAGTCTGAATGCTCTTATTTTTTACAGACACAGAGAAACTCAACACTCAGCTACCCCAGCTCCCAGCGTAAATCAGACTTCTCTTACCCAATCACCTCTCTGTTCAGCTCTTCATCAGTCCATAGCATAAGTAGGCACAGGTTTCTCTGTTTTAGAACAAAGAGTTTTCATTCCTGAAAACCCTTGTGTCCTGTAGGGCTTATATTAAGTTCATTTGAGTGTTTTTCTCTAGTTCTTCTGTCTCTGTATACAGGGGTCTCAGCTATGAACTTAAACAAGATGGGAGGGGGGAAAAGGATCTTTTCCTGTCCATCTGAAGCCTTGATCTTGGATTAGAACATTAAGCACCATGAAAAAATAAACCTTTGCTGTCTAAGTTGCCTGGGCAGTGGTTATATTGTTAAGATAGCTTTAGCACACACAGAGTGCCAGAATGAAATGCCCTTGAGGAAAGACTGGCAAGTTAGATCAAATACCAGCTAACACACAGAGTGGCTGCTCTGCACTCGGCAGGTAGCCCCTCCCTATTCAGCAGGTAGCCCCTCCCTACTCAAGCTTTTTTGCATCTGAAGCTACTAACATCTGGTATAATTGCATCCTTGGCAGAGTGGGCAAAAAGAAGTCTTACATTAGAACCCAGAGTCAGCAACCCAGAGGAGGCAAGGACCGGGAGAATGGAGCTGTTCCATGCAACATACTGAACGATGCAGGCCCAGTTCCTCTCAGTGATTTCCTTTGGCAATGCAATGAATAGAATAAGTTAGAGTAGTGACATGCCCAGGGATCACAACATTGAGAACAAGGACAAAGCCTGAGAACGTCTTTGGGATGCCTTTGAGTGGCTGTGGATACATTGAATTCTTCCTAATGGAGACATATTTAACCAAGTAGTAAAATATTATTGAGTTTGATCACGCCTAGTCTGGTTGGTAAGATAGGTAATGTCATATCTACCAGACAGTGTGGGCTAAAATGTCAACCAAGGGTAGCTCCAGGTAAATCCTGGGAGGAGAGTTCACTTCATTTGCCTGAGTTGGTTGCATTCTTAAAAACTCCATGTATTTTGTAGCCAAAAAAGTTAATCAATAACCAGTCCCAGCTGAGTTTGTTATCTTTTCGCCACTATACTTGAGATAATTAGCTTGTAAAGAGGAAAGGGCTATTTTGGATTTTAGTTTTACAGACCCAGGTCCATGCTGAGTTGTATTGCATTTGGGCCTGTGATAATGCACGGCATATGGTGGGAGTGCGTTCCCAGAGCAAGCCTGCTTATCAGATAGCTGGAAAGCAAAAGAGAGGAAGAAAGAAAGAAGTTTGGGTCTCACAGTGTCTTCAACGACACACTCCCCACAATCTAAAAGCCTACACGAGGCCTAGGGTGTGGCTCCATGGTGCAGTGCTTGTCTAGTGCATTAGTTACTTTTCTTATTGCTGTGACCAAAGACCTGACACAAAGCAATTTAAGGGGTGGGGGATGGTCTTTATTTTGGCTCACAGTTTGAAGAGATACAGTCTATCGTGGAAGGAAAGGCTTGGTTACAGGAGGTGGATGATCATATTGTAACTACAGTTAAGAAGCAGAGTGGACAGGGTGTGGGACCTGCTCTCAAATATTAAAGCCCTGACCCACTTTCCCTGACCCACTCACTCAGACCCACTTCCATCAGCAAGCTTTCACCCCCTAAAGGTTCTAAGACCTAAAACATGTCCATCAGCTGAGGACCAAGTGTTGGAGCCACGAACAGATGGGGACATTGCACATTCAAATCACAATACTCTGAGTTTGATACCTGGCATCTCACACACATCCCGCTAGCCCCCATGTATTAAATACTCTACCGTCTCTCAATAGTGTGATTGGTGATAGGACCAAGGATTTAATACATAACCCTTTGGAGATACCGTGCTATGGTCAACTATAACATCTGTCTATGCTAGTCTGTTCTTTCATCTTTATTGTTTCTTTGTTTTATTTGCTTGTTTATTTGTTTGACTCAGGGTCTCATTACATAATCCAGACATAATCCTAATTCTCCTGCGGCAGCCTCTTGAGGACTAGGATTACAAGTATGGCCATGTGTGTGTGGCTGGCATCTGCCAACTCTCTGAAAGTCAAGTGTTCTGATGGCGAGCCCTCCAGATGTGCTGTGTGTGGTGTTTCCTGTGTGGTCTCTCATCAGCCTTAGATGAAACTCCCTATTCCCAGCCTTGTGCTGATGCATGCTGGGAGCACACGGTTCTTGTTCACACTATGAGGTTAGTTAGGTTTTCAACTCAGAAGGCCTTCATCTGTGCTCCCTTCAAAGAAAAAAAATCTCTAATTAGACCTTTTCATTTCTCACAACTGTTTCAAAGCCTAAACCATTCTCTCCCTTGCCTTCTCTTGCCAAGAAAAATATAGGACCTTAGCTGGGACTCACTTTATTCTTTTTACCTTTTCATCTGGAACAATCCTTTCTTCCCCTATGATTGGGATGAAAAGCTCTGTTTGATCTTGTTAAAAATCCTACTGTTTTCTCCTTTTTTTTTTAATACTTCCCCCTGTAATTGCTAAGAATCACATCTTTGTGAAGAATTTAGGAAACAGAAGATGACAAGAAATAAAGTCAAAATCACATGTAACACAGACCTGAGACAGGGGCTGTGGCTACTGCAAGTTTTTCATTCTTCCCTGGAGGTTATCGATACAGGAATAATAAATATTTTCATAATCTAAATTATCCTGCTTAGAAAACTCTGAATAGTAGATCATGGATATTTTTGTATGACCAAAAATATTCCCCAGTGGTGAGATTTTTAAGTATTTTAAACTTAAAAATAACTTGTTTTCCATTTTATTTTTAAAAACAGAGCATGCCATTGCAGAGTTCTTAGAACCTACAGTTAAAAGGGAAAACACTAAAGCCCTTACCTCTGAGATATAATTGGCTGTCATCATTTTAATATAAACCTAATAATAAAAACATATGCAGTTAGGTATTCCATAAAATCTGTGATATACAAGCATTATATCATTTAGTCCTCATAACATACCTCCTTTTAAATGTTATTTATTTAGTTAGTTTATTTATTTGAGACAAGCTCTCTTTGTGTAGTTCAGGTTAGCCTTATATTCAACTCCTGCCTCAGCCTCCAGAGTACAGGTATTATAGGCTAGACCATCATCCCCAGAGTAAGAATTTGTATTTACTGGTGTGGAAATAAAGTCCAGAGAAGCCAGGTGCTCTGTTCAGCCTGGGACTTCAAGAGGCAGTGCCACTGTGAGGCTGTTTCCTGACTCACTGTTCCAGGAGAGCATCTTCCCACACTGATGAAAGAGCATAGCTCTCACAGCTGCCCCAGGTCAGACAGGGAGCTTTGCTTGCTTTCCATCTCCTTTCTTCCTTCCTTCCTTCCTCCCTCCCTCCCTCCCTCCCTCCCTCCCTCCCTCCCTTCCTAGATTTATTTATTTATGTATATGAATACACTGTAGCTGTACAGATGGTTGTGAGCCAGCATGTGGTTGCTGGGAATAGAACTCAGGACCTTTGCTCACTTCTGGCCCCGCTTGCTCCCGCCCCACTCGCTTGGGTCCCACTTGCTTCAGCCCTGCTTGCTCCTGGCCAAAGATTTATTTATTATTATATCTAAGTACACTGTAGCTGTCTTTAGACACACCAGAAGAGGGCATCAGATCTCATTACGGATGGTTGTGAGCCACCATGTGGTTGCTGGGATTTGAACTCAGGGCCTTCGGAAGAGCAGTCAGTGCTCTTAACCACTGAGCCATCTCAGCAGCCCAGAGTTTTGCTTTCTTGTGTTTTGACTTTAAAATTTTGTTTTCTTTTCTGAACCTAGCTGCCCATGGAACTACTTTTGTTTATGCTGTGAATGGATTCTCACTTCAGTTTTTTTTTTCAAAAGTCTAATGGAAATGATCCAAATTTCATTGTAAACAAGTTATTGCCTTGCTGTTTATTTATTATTTATCATTTATTTAGGGATAATATTTCTCACTGTTTCCCAGGCTGGTCTGGAACTCATGAAGTAACTCAGGCTGGCTTTCTTGTGGTGATCCTCCTGTTTCAGACTCTCCAGTACTGGGATTACAGGTATAAACCAACAAGCCACACTTTTCTCTACTAACTTAAAAAGCCACCTCTATTTATTTTATTTTCTTCTTAAAAACAAAAATTTTGGAGACAGAGTTACTTATAGTCCATATTGACCTTAAACTCACTATGTAGACAGGATTGGTCTTGAACCCATGGTCTTCCAGCCTCCACCTCTAGTGTGGTAGGGCCACAGGCATGCTTCACCAAGAACAGCCCTGTGTAACTGCTTCTGCTTCTGTCTTCTGCTTCTGCTTCTGTCTTCACTCATCTTGTTTGGAAACTATTTTATTACCCACTACCTATTCTGGATCTCAGAAGCCTGAGATAGCTTTGCGGCATCTGTACACTTGACTGATTAATTAACTGACCAAAATCTTCCCTCAGTAACATTTACAGACGATATAGCTGTGACAAAAAATGGAAGTTGTCCCTTAGGACTTAGAATCTACAAAGGAACACAATGTTTTAAACAGGCATGGGTGCCACTCCTGTGATGCTCCAGTGCTTTTCTTACACAAATGCTGTCTTACCTGACCATCCCAGCAGCCTAGCACTGCGGGTCCTATTTTTATCTCCATTGCTCATGTGAGCCATGAAGCATGGCACACCGCTCAGCTTTGGGGTGAGTCGGGAAAAGTTATAAGGCAATTCCAAGTTGATGCAACAGATGCTATTTATCATAGGGGAAGCCCAGGGTTCTGCCCTTCGAAAGAGCATTTGATGAGACCATGAGAACCAGGAAGGACTTGTGGAGAAAGTGATTTCCCCACGATCCCTAAAATATTGTGATTAGTCTTGCTCAGATGAATGTGGGGTGAAGGCAAAAATAGTGATTCGGCTGGCACAGACAAGAGAGAGGATGGCATGGAGAGAGAGGAGGGTGGATGAAGAGATTTCAGCAGGAGATGACATAGTTCAAAGGTCCAGAGATGGGTATGGTAGTACACATCTGTGATGGTAGCACTTGGGATGTAGAGACTGGAGGACCCAGAATACAAGGCCAGCCTCAGCTGATGGAAAGTCAGAAGCCAGCATGGATTACATAAGACCCTGTGTCCAAAAAATCAAACCAAACCGAGCCAAACCAAAAGCAACACAACAGCAAGAAAAGTTAAAGACAAAGCAAAACAAACATAAAACAGAAGCAAAGAGAATACTGCACCCTAGACATTGAGAAATGAAGCCTTTGAGTCCAGGGTTGGGTGGGAGGGAGCAGGCCAGGAAGATGCTTGTTTTGGAATGGTCAACATCACACCCAGCCTTGTGAGACATGGAGCCAGCTTAACCAGAAGCGACATTCCTCTAGCTGGTGTGTGAAGGCTGAATGTCATTGCAGCAACAGTATAGACAAAGCAAATGTTGGGGACCTCCTGCCACAGGAAGGAGTGAGGTTGCCTTTCACTAGAGCAGTAGGCATGGAGTTGGGTGTGCTAGACGCCCTTGATCAGTAGTTGGTAAGACTGTATCAACACCCAAGGCTTTGATGGTCAGTGGCTTAGGCTTAGCATGTGTGCTGCATAGTTTTAGGACAACTTGACCCAAACCAGAATCATTTTGGAAGAGAGAACCTAGAGAAGATGCCCCCATTAGATTGGCAAGTGGGCAAGCCTATGGTACATTTTCTTAATGATGGTTATTGTAGGAGGGCCCAGCTCACTGTGGGTGGTGCCACCTTGGACTGGTGGTCTTGGCTGCTAAGACAAAGCAGGTTGAGCAATCCAAGAGGAGAAAGCCAGTAAGCAGCAGTCTTCCCTAGCCTCTGCATCCACTCCTGTCTCTAGGTTCTTGTCCTGCTTGAGTTCCTGCCCTGATGCCCTGACTTCCTTCAAGAAGAAATTGCTGATATAGAAATATAAGCAATAAAACAAAACAAAACAAAACAAAACAAGCCCAACCAACCAACCAACCAACCAACCAACCAACCAATCAAATACAACCCCTTTTCTCCCTAACTTGCTGTGTTTAGGGTACTTTATCACAGCAATAAAAAACCCCAACTATGACAGAAACTGGTATCAGGTATGGGGTATTCCTGTGACAGACCCGACCCTGTGTTTTGGGGAGGACTGTGGAAGGACTCTGGAGCATTGGGCTAGAAAAGCCATTCAGAGCCAGAGCTTAATGAGCTGTTGTGGGAACTTAGACAGTGATGCTAAGGGCAAGCAGATGATGAAGTTGGGCTTGTGCGGTTTCAGAGGGATGCTTAAGAGTTCCTTACTCTATGGAGGCCGTTTGAAAATTTGAGCTTAGGCTATGCAGGGTTGAAGAATTGACTATGGTCAACAAGAAAGCAGAACCATTAAAGTGATATTTTTGCTTAGTGGGAACGATCAGCTGAGGATGAAGAATCAGTTGCGATTAAGAAGAGACCAGTGTCAGAGAGGCAAAATCATCTGGGAAGTGTTTCCTCATGGTCAGCACACAGAAGCTGACCGTGGTCTAAAAGTGGCCAAGGTTGTCCTTGTACTGTTAGCCAAACTTGGTAATGTCCTTAGTCTCCCAAATGGAACTGGTTTTGAGGGTCCAGCCTTGAAGGGGTTGTGGAGAGAAACTGAGGTCTGGTATCATATGTCAGGGTCAGGATCTTTGTGGAGAGCTCAAGAGAAGCTATTGGTGAAAGCGCAGGCCAATTGCAGCAGGGAAACCCAGCATTTCAGAGATGCCAGTGCTGTGGGATGGACGACCAAGGGTGGCAGCAGCTGTGGGTGGAGTTAGCCTGAGCCGAGGAGACAAGGTTTTTGTTCTGTGAATGTCAGAACAGAGAAGTACAACTTGCCAAGCCCTTGGGAGTCCAGAAGATCCTAAATGTACTGCAGACGTTGTACACTGTGTTATTTACCCTGCTGGGGTTTAGTTTGCTTTGTTCAGACTGTGATTGTGTCTTGGCTCTTCATTCCTGAACAATGTATCTGATTTATTTTTGATTTTACAGGAACCCAGAGTTGTTAGACTTTGGATATTTTAAAGAGACTGTGTGTTTTGAAAAGGCTGAGCTTTTAAAGGGTTTGCTGGTTTTTTTTTTTTTAAAGTCTGTGGGAATTTTAAAATTTGAAATATGTTTTATATTGTGATATTGATATTAATCTTGCGAACAACAAGAAAGGAAAGGTTATGGTTTAACAGTGATGTGTGCGTGTGTCACGTTGACAAGAGGTCAGTTTTATAGCAACCTGACACAAACTGGAGTCATTTTGGAAGAGGAAAGCTTAATTAAGAAGATGCCGCCACTAGATAGGCCTGTGACCAAGCCTGTGGTGCATATCTTTTTATTACATTTTTAAAAATTAGGTATTTTCTTCATTTACATTTCCAATGCTATCCCAAAAGTCCCTCCATACCCTCACCCCCCCCCACCCCCCACTCTTGGCCCTGGCATTCCCCTGTACTGAGGCAAATAAAGTTTGCAAGACTGATGGGCCTCTCTTTCCAATGATGGCCGACTAGGCCATCTTCTGATACATATGCAGCTAGAGACACGAGCTCTGGGGGTACTGGTTAGTTCATATTGTTTGTTTGTTTTAGTTTTTCGAGACAGGGTTTCTCTGTGTAGCCCTGGCTGTCCTGGAACTCACTCTGTAGACCAGGCTGGCCTTGAACTCAGAAATCCACCTGCCTCTGCCTCCCAAGAGCTGGGATTAAAGGCGTGCACCACTACTGCCTGGCTGTGGTGCATATTCTTAACTGATGAATGATTTGGGGTGCCAACTACTGGGGGAGGCGTCACCCCTGGGCTCATGTTCTTGGATGCTATAAGAAAGAAGACTGAACAAGCCATGAAAAACAAGCCAGTAAACAGAACTCTTCCATGGCCTCTGTGTCAGCTCCTGCCCCCAGGTACCTGCCTTGACTTCCTGCCTTGACTCCCTTTGATGATGGGCCTGCAATGCGGAAGTGTAAGCAAAATAAACCCTTTCTTCTCCAAGTTGCTTATGGTCATAGTCTTGTATTACTGCAATAGAAACCCTAACTAAGACAATATGCATAAAGGGTGCAGAGAAGAAAACATACCTCACTTATGGTTTGACTATAGCATTCTTGAAGGGATGCTAACCAGCTTGAATACATTGAAGGTGGCTCTGGCAGGCCTTGCCCTTCTCCCCCATTCCCTCTGCCTTGCTTAAAACCATTACATTACTCTCTTAAAGCAAGCAAAACCCCACTTTGGCTACCCTAATTAACATGCCAAATCAAAATTAAAGACCTCATCCCAATATGGGCGTTTCCCCTTCTACAATAAGTTGACATTTGCCATGTTTTCCTCCTGTCCATCCAGAGCCTGTCTTCCCCACCACTCCCTCCAAAGAAAGATCCCTTCTCCTCCTCCCTCTTCCTCTATCTACTGTCTTTGTTTCTTATTCTCTACCTTTTGTCTCTCTGGAGTGAATACATCTTCTTTGTGCTGAGAACCTGGTCCTGAGGTGTCTTAAGCCGATCCGAGTCCCTTCAATTCCTCTAACTATACCTTCCCCAGTTGCTGATCTGTCATTAAGGTGGGTCTACAAAGTTTATACACAGGTCGGATGTTTGCAATGTTATCTCTGACAGTGAAATTACCCCTTAATACATCTCGTGAGCCAGGGAGAGGGTCCAGCATGTTAAGGTGCTTATGATCAATCCTAATGATGTTGAGTTTAATCCCTGGCCCTTCATGATGGAGGGAGAGAACAGATTTCCCCAAACTTGACCTGTGACTTACACACACACACACACACACACACACACACACACACACACACATACACACACACACACAAGTAACTCACATATGCATAGCTTTGTATGACTGTGACCCTAATATAATTTTAGGACTCTTTTAGTGCCCCACAAATAAACTCTGTGCTATTCGGTCACTGCATAACCTTCTTCCCCCGACTCACTTCAGTACCAGGTTGATGTAAATCTACTTTGTCTTTTCATCTGGGGGCCTTTCATGAATAACATCCTGTCTTGTGTGCATTTGGGGATTTGATTCTTTCATTGGCATGCTTCCGAGGCTCAGCATCTGACAGTACTTCATGCCTTTTAGTAGCTGAATGATCTCCACTGTATGGCTGTGATGAGTTTCATTTACACGTTGGTCAGTTGACGGACCTTTGGGTTGTTTCTCCCTTTGTCTTCATTAACAACGCTCCATGAAGATTTGTGTAGACTTTTTCATGGGTTCATGGTTTGAAAAGTGTCGCGCGGCTTCGTATTCCTACCAGCAATGCTCACCAATGGTTTCTCCTTACCACTCGACAGCTGTTCGAGCAGGTGTGACATGCTCTCTCACTGTGCTTTCAAATGACAGTTTCTAATGACTGATGATGTTGGGTGCTGCCATGTGTCTATTTGATGTTCATGCATTTCACTGCCTTTCTTCTTTGATCATTGATAGTGGAATATGTCTTTATAGATTTGCCCAATTTTTCACTGTTTGTATCAGGAGACCCTAGAAAAATGTAGCCTTTTGCGTGGGGCTTCCTTTGCTTTGCTGCTATTTGGAAGGCTTAGCCCCATTGTTGGATGGGTAAGCACTGCCTTCTACCTTCCTCTCAAATAATCTTGCAGTGTTCGTTTTATGCAACCATTCATTAGATGGTAGACACAGACATGGCTTCCATTTTGAGCAATCATGAATAATGTCACTATGAACCCTTGCATACAAATTTCTGTGCAGACATCTCAAAGGGCCATGGTAACAGGAAGTGAAATGACGTTTTCTTCTCCTTGGGGCACAGATCCTGAAATGAAATAGCCAGGCCCCTGTGACCTTTGAGGAACTCCCAATAGTTTGCTGCCCTAGCCTACACTCCCACCAGCAGTGTGCAGGGGCCTCGGCAGCTCCCTCAGTCCTGATAGTGCCTGTCTGTTGGACGCGGCCATCCTGGTGGGTGTGAAGTATGTCTTATGATTCTGATTTCCACTTTTCCTGATGACTAATGACTCAGAACATCTTTTCATGTGCTAATGGGCTATTTAACAATTTCCTTCTGGAGAAGTTGTCAATATAGATCAAATGAATAAATACTGACGTAGTTTGTCTTCTTTGTCTCCCCTCCTCTCTCTCCTTAAGCTGTACTCCTTAAACCTTTATTCCTGAATAGTGAGGGGAGTGCATTTGTAATATGAGTTCAGGCAGAGAATTTATATGAATAGAGTTTTCCAGGAAGAAATTCTCCCACCTTTATCCATAAACTGCAGGAAACACAGTTTTTCCTGAAGTTGACAGAGCTTCTAGGGATGACCAAGGACTAACCTCCCATCTAAGTCTTTCTGCAACAAACAGTTAAGTCAGGGTCTGGCCTGTAATTCCAGGTACTCAAAAGACTGAGGCAGGAGGATGGCATGTTACAGACCTGTCTGGGCTATATAGCAAGATCAAGGACCTCCTTAACAATTAACTAGTGTGACTTTGTCTAAAAATGAAAGATAAAATAAAAATAAAAGGGTCAGCCAGGCAGTGGTGGCTCACCCCTTTAATCCCAGCACTTGGGAGACAGAGAAAGGCAGATCTCTGTGAGTTGAAGGCCAGCCTGGTCTACAGAATGACTTCCAGGGACAGCCAGGGATACACAAAGAAACCCTGTCTTGAAAAGCAAACAGACACCACCACCACCATCAAAGAGGGTCAGAGATCTAGCTCATGGGTCAAGCACTTGCCTTGTATGTGAGGCTCTGGGCTGGCATAATGCTCAGTGCTGCAAAAAGAGCAAAAGCACAATACTATACACGTTCCGTGTGTGTGTGTGTGTGTGTGTGTGTGTGTGTGTGTGTGTGTGTGTGTGTGTGAGTGTGTGTGTGTATGGGGGCGGGGCTGACCATCTGTGGCAGTGTGCTGTGCTTTCAGGACTAACTGCTTTTTCCATGGAGAGTTCTTTGCTAAGTGTCTCTCTGAAGTTCCACATCTTAGCAGTACCCCACCGAGAATTCTCACACACCTTTGAGACGTTATAATACACAGGAAGCCTCCAGGTATACCTGAACACCTCCATCCTATTACCAACCTCTGAGATTACCACTCTTTAAAGGTAAATCGCGCAGTGCATCTAACCGTTCCTCAGACAGGACAGTTCCTACATACGACCACCAGGGCCAGCCTTCTCTGAGGGCTGTCTTGAAAAGCAATTCCAATTCTCCCCCTTCCTCTCCCTCTCCTCTCCCTAAGAGGTGACGCTTAAGGCAGAAGCAGCTAAGATGGACACGTTATGAGAGCTTCAGGCTACACTGGCCCTGGTCACGGTTGTTGCAGACACACCATATCTACCATCCCTCCCCAGGAACTCCGAGTAAACCCAGTCTCTGTCTCTGCGTATCGCTACAGTCTTACAACGTAGGACTTTGCTTCACCCTTCCACATGTCATCGCACTGAATTTAGTTCCAGCAAGTAATGTAATTATTGTTAATAATATTAATAGTAAGATGTCCAAAGCTGTGGTTCCTTAGCATCCCCCTTTGAACTTCACAAACACCCTGAGACACAGAGACAATTACTTCTCTTATTTTATAGCTGAAGAGTTGAGACCTGGCAAGGTTCATTACGTTGCTCAGAGTTACACCCATATTTGCTAACTTTAAAGGCATAGGCTACCTGCCAAGTGGCGTGCTCCTTTGAGTCTGGAGCTGGGTGTGCACGGCCCCTGGGACACTGGCTTTGGCTTCCAGTCTGCTGTTCTGGTGAGTGTGGCCTTTGTGGTTGGCTATAGCATGGAAGGTTTCCAGTCGCGGTGTCCTGAAGCCTCCATGGCTGCTTCAGTGTCTCTTCGCACTCTGCCTTATTTGTGTTCTACCCTGGGCTACTTTATTACTGCATGGGAAGAAAAAATATCGAAGCCCCAAGTAACTTTGCAAAAACACCCATCCTAAACTACACATCTATTTCAGAGCCTGTCTGCAGGTGAGCGCCTCGTGGGCAGGTATTCAGCTAGTACTTTCCAGTGCAATTTGGTCCTGTATCCAACATGAATTCTTCTCTTGTCCATGGGGAGAGCTTAAAGGTATTTGACAACAGCTGGCTTTCATCCAGTGACTGTCAGTCTCACCTCCCAGATATAACCAAGGATGGTGGATAGCTCGGCAGTCATGAACTCAGACTGTGACTAAGTCCAGTGTTCACTCTGGTGACCAGTCTGTACAAAGCGGTTGCTAATCATGGGAACGTTGCCCCTGCTGAAGGTCTTGTCATCCTCTTCCATGGCCTTCTGAACAGTCCCAGTAGCAGTCTGTTGCAGCATTTTGTTTAATCACCACAATAACAACAACACTTCCAGAGCCAGCTTGACTGAGCTCTGGTGCTGTTGTAGGTGTTCAACATGGAGTAGCTCATTTGGAAAACTGGTACTGTCATTTCCCTGTTTCCAGGTCAGGAAATGGGCTTAGAGACGCTCTGGGATTTTTTTTCCCCAAAGATCACCCCAGGCCACAGGGCTGAGGAATGGCACTGGAATCAGTTTCTCCTCTCCTTCCCTCCCTTCTCATCCCCTCTTCTCTCTCTTCTCCTCTCCTCCCCTCCTCTCTCTTTTCCTTTCCTCTCTTCTCTCCCTGCCCCTCCCCTCCTCTCTGTTCCCCTCCCAACCACTTTTCTTTCTTCTCTTCCTATCTCTCTTCTCTTTTTCCCATCTGTGCTCTCTTTCCATTTCTCTTCTCTTCTCTTCTCTTCTCTTCTCTTCTCTTCTCTTCTCTTCTCTTCTCTTCTCTTCTCTTCTCTTCTCTTCTCTTCTCTTCTCTTCTCTTCTCTCCTCTCCTCTCCTCTCCTCTCCTCTCCTCTCCTCTCCTCTCCTCTTCTCTTTCTCTACTAATATTCCTCCTCCCTCCCTCCCTCCCTCCCTCCCTCCCTCCCTCCCTCCCTCCCTCCCTCCCTTCCTCCCTCCCTCTTCCTTCGTTTTGCCCTCCCCCTTCCCCAGCTTTGAGTCAGGGGTTTTCTTGGGCTGTATCCCAGGGGGTTCCAGCTCTGAGGACCCAGAGCAGTGAGCAGTGCAGACATTTGTATGTGAGAAGTGACAATGTATGGGCGGGCCTTCCTCGGATTGCAGAACCCACCCTTGCTTTCTAAACCGAGCCCCTTCAGCCTTGTACTGGCCCGCATGGGGAACAGATCTTGTTTCTCCTCCACAGTGATCAGTCCTTTCTTGCCATCCTCAGACATCCCCTCAGCATCACAAGCTTCTTACCTTGCCAATGGAGAACAGTTGAACTGTGTTCTCCCCTCCAATCATCCCCAAACCAAATTGTCTTATTTTTATTAAACACCTACTATGTGCAGCAGGGTTCTAGACACCAGGAGAGCAGGAGTGCATATATGCGTGCACGCACGCACACACACACACACACACACACACACAAACACACACACACACACAGAGCCTCCTCTATGACTATTTTGAGAATAAAGTTAGGTCACATTTTTATCTTAGCAGCAACTAATATATTTTTTAATGAGTTTTGTAACTGCTGCCCATAAACACTTTTATATCGGTGAGAACAGGGACCAATTAACGGCTGTAAACAGATTTCTTGGCTGCAATTATCCCTGCAGTCTCTCAGCAGGCCTGAGTCTGCAGGACCACTAGTGATCCTGACACTCTGTGTCAGTCTCAGTTCCTCATCAGCAAATGAGGGTTTGGGGCAGGTGGTCTCCAGGGTCCTGTTTCCATCCACCAGACAGCACATGGCTGCAGAGAGCTCGCCATGCTGCATTCTGACAGGATGCGCAAACTTCTCAGAATCCTTGTTCTCTACTTCCTCACAGTACGCAGCCTCCTTCCAGTGTGCACCTCATGGCACTGGAAAATGGGTTTGCCTAAGTTTCTCAAGCCAGAGGAGCGCCTCCACAGCCGTGGCGCTGACACCTGAAACCCAGCTGCTCCAGTCTGGTGCACTCTACACACAGAATTAACCCAACACTAAGACAGGAAGATTGCCAGAAGTTCCAGCCTAGCCTGTGGTTAAGTGCAAGGTTCTGTCTCAAAAATAAATAAATAAATAAATAAATATACCCAAGTAAACCAAACCAAACCAAAGCACCAACACCAACACCAACACTAACATCAGCACCAATAGAAGAACAGCAGTCCAGACTCTGCTGGGGTTCTTCAAAGACTGCAGAGCCATCCTGTTGAGGTTTCTCTTCCCATTAGGGAGCTATGCCTTTGGGCGGTCAGTAATTTAAATGAGTACTGAAGCCACAAGCACAGAAGGCACATATTGAGGATGGTGGATGACCGTCATGGGGAGAGTGATGAGTTCTGAGAGCTGCTCAAAGCTTCATCGTGAAGAACAAGCAATACATATAGAGAGCTCTTACCTGGAGCGGTATTCTGCCTCTTTGCCCTCTCTGAAGGACGATACAGGGATATAATGACTTAGACATAAATTCATTCCATAGCCAACTCTACCTACTGGGAGCCAGGTACAGCAAAGCGTTCACCGGGCTCAGCACTTGGCCCTCTTCTTCTGGCTGGATCACACAGGTTCACCTGGCAGTGCTCGTGGCTAGGTCTCCATCTCCCATTTAAGGGAAAATAAACACAGGGTGAGCTCCTCACATAACGTGACTCCATCCTGCATAATTGCTGGAAGGAAAGCCTCCTGGTCTCGTAGCTGAACAATGCTAGTGATTACAGTGATTAAATCAATCAAATCCAATTTCATAATCATCCAATGGAGCGTTCTCGACTCCACGGGAGCCCCCGACGTGACATGTGCCAACCCAGCTGTCTCATACAAGAATCAAAAACAGCATTAAACAAAACATTTGTGGGGGAGGGTTAAAGGTTTTCAAAAATGTACTTCCATGTTAATAAGAATAAGGAGGCTCAATAAGGCTCCGTGAAAATTTAGTTTAATGATAGTGGAATAACTCATTTATAATTCCTGGTGACTGACTTTAGTAGTTCACCCATGAAAAACGTACTCACTCTATTCTGTCCAATAGCTGTTTTATTGTCATTGTATCAGGGATGATTTTTGCCAGCTGAGAAAGTCACTGTTAGACGGTGTTCTCTGAAGGCTCTGAGGTAATAACACAGATGATGTACAACTGCAGTTAAAGAAGGGGTTTTCGAGATGTCTCCACAGTGAGGCTGCAGAGAGCTGTATGTGAATCTAGTTGACTGATGCTACAGGGCTCCCAGGTCAGATCTTGGCACCTGATGGGCATAGAGAGAGGGGAGCTTTTGGTAGGAAATATGACAGCCTTCACTGTCAACTTGACTGGACTTAGAATCACCACGACACACACGGCTGCTGTGTGTGTGTCCCTGAGGGTGTTTCCAGAAGGGTTGAACTGACTGTAGGAGGAGGATCCACCCTGAACGTGGGCAGCACCATCCGTGACATTGGGTCCTAGACTAAGGAAATAAACTGAGCATCAACATTCACCTTCCCCACTCTCTCTCCTCCTGACTGCAGGTGCAATATGACAGCTGCCTCACTGTTCTGACACCATGCTTCCCCCATGATGATGGAGTGTACCCTCAGACAGTGAGCCAGAACACATTCTACATGTCTTATGATGCCTTTGTCAGGCATTTTATCTTGGTAGTAAGAATCGTGACTTGACACATGAAGCTTGGTCTCAGAGCCTCTACTTCTGTTTAGTTGAGAAGTTGCACTGGAGTCAAACAGGGCGACGGGTGATACTGTCCTTCTCATACTTTGGCCCAGTTGCAGGCCACGCCTGTGGGAGGCAGCTGTATCTCTGGTGGCGGGGTGGCCGGGGGGGGGGGCAACTGTATCTGTGTGAGTCAGTTGTACACCATGCCTATGGGAGACAGTCTTCTAGTTTCAGTTGCGGCTGACTTAGTACGTGTTTCAGAGTGCTCATCTTCAGTTGTGATCATCTGAAATTCTGGAAATTTCTAGAGTTGGAAATTCTCACAAGACACAGGAAAATTAGTGTGTCCGTGTGTAGCTATTCTTTTACTATTTTGTGGGTTATTTATTTATTTTTACCAACATTTATCCCCCTGGTTTCATCCCCTGCCAGTAGATAGGAGAGAAAGAAGAATAAGGGGGGGGGGGGGAGAGATAGAGATCTCTGGACCTAATTTTTCTTCTTGTTTCTTCTTTACTTGTAGCTGGTCTTTGCTACTTTGTGGGTTCTTCTTTTTTCCCACCCTTTATCCCCCTGGTTTCACCCCTTATCACTGGATAGGACAGAAAGAAGGATGGAAGAGAATCTTTCCCCTTGTTTCTTCTTTGAGCATGACTACTACTAAGCCCACTCCCTTCAATGACAAACAAGTACCCACTCACCATCTACTGGGGTCTTAGCATTTATAAACCCTCTAAAAAATTCTCAGAATGCCAAAAGCCATACAATCGCAGAAGCCATCTGCACCCAGCAAGTCTTTGCCTCTGCTAGAATATGAGGCAAATGATAAATCAACGGCCGCGAAGCCACCGCACATCCCCACACCTGGGATTAAAACAAAAATATATTATAGTTCTGTGTTTTTTTAAAGAAACCAAAAAATCCTGAATTCTCAAAAACATTATTTCATCCACAGGATAAGTACAGGCCAAATGGAGGGGTTTCTGTGGTACTTACTGCCAATGCAGGGGTTTCCTACCAAGTCCAAATTCTACATTCAGATGGCAGTGACAACAGTGTTTGCCTTCCAATAATTCAGTAGCCATTCTTTTATTAGTTTACAGTTCTTTAGCTACGTTTTATTTTATAACATTCTTAAAAATAAGAACATCAATGGCCCACCAACAATATTTTAGAAAAGTAGAGAAAGACCCCACTCTTCATAAAATAAAATCATGAGACACAAACTTGAAAATGATCAGAGCTAATAAACTGAGAGAAAGCAAGTTTGAAAATATGTGCAGAAAATTAGAACCAATATCCATAAAATAACTAAGCAAGTTTGGAAAGGAGCACTTCTGAATAAGAAAATAGCAAAAGTGAAAGTCATATGAATATTTGATTACTGACAAATTAAACACTGAGGAGAAAATAAACTAGTGAAGTCAAAGTAAACTGAGCGCAATGTCCACCTTAGCAAAGGGAGACAAAGGAAGAAAAGATAAAAGGAAAAGCTTAAAGACATGAAAGTTACCATGAAAAGAGCTGGGTATGATGACTGAGGTAGGAGCATGATCGATTCAAACCAGCTTGGTAAAATTCTGAGAACAGGCTGGAGTTGGGGAACAGGGCAAAACAGTTGGGGAACAGGGCAAAACAGAGTTCAGAATATATCTTGGGCTCACAGGGTCTTAAAAAGCTGACTGTGATAGCATGTGTCTACATTTCCAGTTCTGGGAGGTGGCAATAGGAACTCACTGGGCAGTTCAGTGGTGAGCTCTGGGTTCACTAAGAACTTTTCCTCAAAGGAATAGGTAGAGAGTAATCAAAAAAGACAGGGACACTGATCTTTGGCCTCCACATATGTGTACACATATGTGCACACATGCACATACAAGAGCACATACAAACATGTACATATACCGTACAGACACACAAATGAATTTATCACTGTTATTATTTGGAAACAGAGTTGAGATAAAATGCAATACAACAGAAATAAAAACTACCATCAGTATTAAGTGTTGATAAAAGCACAAAGGCACTGCTGGTGGGAATGGCAGCATACGTGGCTGCTCCAGGGACCAGGTTGACATTTCCCCTCAAACTAAACATTCACTCACCACCCATACGTGAACACTGAGGATACAGCAATGTCCTATGGTAGGTGAATTGCTAAACAAGATATATCCAACCAGACAGTGGATGTGGAAGGAGGGAATCTGGACACCAAATAAAGCAGGCAGATCCTGAGAGCCACACACTGAGTGAAAAAAGCCATGTTCAAAAGGACATCTGCAGTACCATAGACTTATACCGTAGTCTCACATACAAGACAATCTTAAACTGATCAGAGATGAGGACAATGAATGAGGCTAGGGGAAGTGGTGGGTAACTCTGAAGGTGTCCCAGGAAGGATTTCTTGGGAATACTCTGTATTTTATTTGTGGTGGTGGGTACAGGCTGACATCTGCACATCTATGAAACAGTATCCTGCTTATATATCTATACTTATATCTATACTTATATCTATACACACAGACACATACACACACCAACATAGACACACCCACACCTATACCCCCACAGACATAAATGCACAGAGATATCCATATCTGCATACACACACACAGACACACACACACACACACACACACACACACACACACCCCTATACCCATACACCCACCTAGCCTTTCTTCCACTTCTACACTTTGGATCAGTGTTGGTTTTTAGGTTTTATCATAGATATATGAAATATGACCATGTGATAAAAGGGTCATGAGATCTCTGCACTGTTTGTGCAACTTTCTGTGAATGTATAAATTTTACAAAATAAAAGTTAGAAAAAGAAAGCATAAGGGGCAGGCTGGCAAGATGGCTCAATGGTTAAGAGCGATTGCTCTTTCAGAGGTCCTGAGTTCAAATCCCAGCAACCACATGGTGGCTTGACAACCACCCATAATGAGATCTGAAGCCCTCTTCTGGTGTGTCTGAAGACAGCTACAGTGTACTTATGTATAATGATAAATAAACCTTTGGGTCTGAGTGAGCGGGGCTGACCGGAGCAAGCAGGGTTGACCAGAGTGAGCAGAGGTCCTAAAAATTCAATTCGCAACAACCACATGAAGGCTCACAACCATCTGTACAGCTACAGTGTACTCATATACATTAAATAAATAAATAAACAAACAAACAAATCTTTAAAAAAAAAGCAAGCAAGCATAAGGGAACTGTGCATGGCTTTGCACTTGGGAAGTAGAGGCAGAAGGATCAGAAATTCAGTCATCCTCAGCCATGTGTTGAGTTGGAGACTGGCCTGAGCTACAGGAGACTCTTGTTTATCCTGGATAGGTTAATGTCAACTTGACCTAAGCTAAAGTCATCTGAGAAGAGGGAATCTCAACTGAAAAAAAAAAAGCCTTTGTAAGTAGGATATGGCTGTAGGCAAGCAATTGTGTATTTTCCTTCTAATTGTTACAATTAATTAATGATTTATTGGGAGTACTTTGTCCATTGTACTCATTGAAATCTCTGGGCAGGTGGTCCTGGGTTCTAGAGGAAATTGGGCTGAACAAACCATGAGGAGCAAGCCAGTAAGCAGTGCCCCTTCATGGCCTCTGCATCAGCTCCTGCCTCCAGGATCCTGCCCTGTTTGAGTTCCTGCCCTGGCTTCCCTCAGTGAACTGTGACTTGGGGATACGTAAGCCAAATACACCCTTCCCTCCCCAAGTTGCTTTTGGTAAGGGTATCACATCAATAGTAACCCTACCTAAAACATCATCTTAAACAAAGCCAGAAAGAACAACAGAAGGTTAGAGAATTTGTACTACAGATGAAGGACACATGTTACCCAAGGGCACAGGAATCCTTGGACGAATTAACACGTATGGATAGGATTGTAGTCTATGTCCTTTCTTCAACTTGCTTCTTTCTCGTAATGGTGACAGTTCTATACAGGTCGTTTGTTTTTTATTTTTGTCTTCTCAGAAACATATCTTCTGAGTTAGCATGCTCATATCAGTGTGTAAACCCACATCTGCACTTATGCACTCGGGTGTCAGTTCCATAAAGGGATGCAGAGAATTCTGTGTTTATCTCAGCCCACTTGGTTGTTATCTGGAGAGTTGAGACTACCACCGTTTTAGAGAAGGCGTGGGTATCATCTTTCCTTTTAATTGCTACATGAGGCATATTGGCTACACATGGTAGTCTGTGGGAGGGGTTTGAGAACTGGAGAGAATCTGCACACTGTCTGCTGTGGTCACCATGGCAACCAAAGGATGGCTGCAAGGCAGGAGTCGAGGAGAAGCCTGCCCAGTGGGGCTTGGGAGCTCCAGGTCTCCCAGTCTGCCTCCACCAGAGCAAGACTGATGGAGGTCTTTCCTCTTTCATTCTTCAGACTCCAAGTGAAAACGTCTAGCCAAGTGCAACTTCAGGCTCCCTAAACCTTTGGCACCCCTCTCCACAGCACTAGGTTCTCACAACACTCACATGGCCAGGAAGAGTGACATCACCCTTTTACATCTGCCTGCTCATAATCTCCTGTCTTGACCATATGGTGCAGTAACAGGCACTCAGCAGCTGGTTTTGCTCACCCACAGTGTCACTAAAAGCCTGTCACCTATGCCTTCATTCTGTGTCCATCCCTTAACCTTGGTTCAGGCTTTTGATTGACACCCCTCCCCCCGCGCCCCACGCGCACACACACATAGGCATGAGAATCACTAACACGTGTATGTCTGCCAAAGCTAGCTCAGTGCCGCTTCAAGGATGAAGTTATTGAGATTAAATCGCTTAAAATCACCTTGGATTCAAGGAAGAACAAAGTCAGGACAGAACACAGCCCTCAGCCTTCCCCCTGCCCCAGGTGAGAGCGGTTATCCACAACCGCAAGAAGTGACCACCTCCTGAGACCCTGCTTGTCCCCCTCAAGCAATACGAACTTCTTTGGACCACTCTTCAGACGCAGAACTGAGACAACGAGGAGACCTCGAGCGGGGCTGGGTGATTGACTAGACCTCTACTCCCCACTCTCCCCTGTTCTGTACCCAGAGATGGACTTGAGTGACTGCCCCTTTCTGTTCTTCCCAATGTCACCTGATCTCCACTTGTCTCCATTCCTTGTCTCTTTAATTGGCTGTTGGGATGGCTGGACAAGCCTTACCTGGTGAGAGAGCTGGAGCCAAGGTTTTTACTCCAGAGCTGCAGTTATAGAACCCATTTTAGCAAGCCCCCTCAAACCCCTGTTTTGCAGAAGTTGGGTGGAACTGAGGGCTTCCTACACACAAAGGAAGTGTGTTTCCCTGGGCTGGGCCCTCAGCTCCTTACCTGCTCAGAACCTATCCTAGCAAACAGTTGAAACACTTCTTTTCTCCCACTTCTCCCAAATTGTGAATATTACCTTTAACCATGAAAACTCTTCGGTCCACGGCCCTGAATGCCAGGCTAGACGGTGATATTATATGTTTGAAAGGAGTTGGTCTCTCCGGTCTGTGGCTTCTTGTTCCCTCTCTCCCTGGCCTCCATGCAGACTGGGCTGTCTCTTTCTAATTAGCCTCTGGTACCTCCAAACTCTCTCCTCTCCAAACCATAATTTATGTCATGGGAAGAGTCATCCTAAAATAGCTTGTTACTTATCTCTTCTGGAAGGCCTTTCCCGGCCACACACAACCTATAATTTTAAGTACAGGCAACAAAGCAGTAAACTAAAACCTCCACTTGCAAGATGTTCTTGCTGTCCTTCTGCTGATGATGGTCAAGGTCATCTCGCCCTCAGATCAGGTTTCCTTCTGCCACACCCAAGGGCAGCCAGCTCCAGGGCTGGAGGCTGAGGGCTGGGACTTTGCCTCTTTGGACTTCCCATTTTACGGGCACAATGAGTTCTCTTAGTGGTGCTTTGCTTGGTTGTTCTGTGGGAATGCTATCATGTAAGTGCTAAGACAACACCTGTGCTGAGAGCATAAAATGACAGGAGGGCTTTTGAGGTTTGGGAAGTTCATGTGAGCCTGTAGACCTTGGCTATGAGAACAGCCCAAGTAAGAATTAAAGTCTGCATGTTTGGCTTCAAGTGGACTCTTTGTGGCCCAGGAGGGCCACCAACTTGCAGTAATCTTCCTACTATGGCCCCCTTAGTTCTGGGACTATAGGCATGGCCTACCATCACCACACCCTCTTTGCTAAATTAACCTGTGTATGTGAGCGTGAGCATGAAAGCCCATTACAGAGGAGAATCTGGAGTTTCAGTCCTTACACCCAGCCTTGGTTGAGGTAGAGTCAGAGTCCCTGTCTGTCCATCTGGCTGGCTGTCCATCTGGCTGTCTCTGTCTTTCTGAGATAGCCCTGGATGTGCTGGACTGCATAGAGATCCAGAGGACTCTGTCTCCAGAATGCTGGGATTAAAGGCCAGTGCCATCATGTCTGGCCTGGGCAGAGTCTCTTGGTGCTTACAGCTGTGTACACCAGGCTGGTCAACCTGTGAGCTTTCAGGGATTCCCCTGTCTCTGCTTCCCATGTCTTATAGGAAGGCCAGGGTTATAGAGCTTGCTGCTATGAACAGCTTTACATGAACCCTGAGGATTTGAACTCAGGTCCTCATGCTTGCATAGTGAGTGTCTTAGGGTTTTACTTCTGTGAACAGACACCATGACCAAGGCAAGTCTTATAAAGGACAACATTTAATTGGGGCTGGCTTACAGGTTCAGTGGTTCAGTCCATAATCAAGGCGGGGACATGGCAGCATCCGAGCAGGCATGGTACAGGAGGAGCTGACAGTTCTACATCTTCATCTGAAGGCTGCTAGTGGAAGACTGACTTCCAGGCAGCTAGGGTGAGGGTCTTAAGCCCATGCCCACAGTGACACACCTACTCCAACAAGGCCATGCATCCTAATAGTGCTACTCCCTGGGCTAAGCATGTACAAACTATCACAGTGAACAAATGCTTTATTTGGTGAACCATCCTTCTGGCCCCTCTCTTGCTTTTTCACCCACTAGGGACTCCATAAATACTGAATTTGTTTGCTAAAATATATTGTACTAGTTGTAGACTTTCTTTCCATACACTGTTCCCTGAGCTGGAATAGTTTCTCTTTCAACAAGTATCCCTCCAAATTTCTTATCAGTGAAAACTGTTCCAAATTACTTTCCTAAATTTTTATGACACTTTAACTGCCTATGAAACTCACTGGGGCTGGTCATATTCTGTCTTGTACTGTAACTTGTCTTTTTTATGTGCTGTTTTGCCAGCAAAGCTGTACGTCTATTGTGGGCAGATGGCGCCTGCCTTAACGGTCCTCCATGTTCACTGCAGGGAGCATGGAATGCTCTTTGCCCAGAGCAGATTTTCCTCAAATGTCTGCTGCCTGACAAACAGGAATAGAAGCAGCTGGAAATGAACAGGGTAACTCTGTCTTATACTTTCATCACTCAGGGAGCCTCTTGGGAGCTGGAGGTAGCACAAGCTGAGGGCTGAGTGTTCACATTCTCCAAAATTTCTGTTATAACTCAGCCCCCAGTGTAACATTGTCAAGGAGTGCGGCCTTGAGAAGGTTATCCAGCCACGAAAGCTTCTGCAGAGTGACTTATAAAAGAACTCACAAGAGGGACGGGGGACTAATGAGGCTCCCAGAAGCATGGGGACAGCTAACGAGACTATCATAGCATGGAGATGACATTAAAGGTGTGCCATTTTGGAATCATAGACCAGGCCTTTACCAGACGTCAACTTGCCAATACCTTGTCATTGGACTTCTAAATAAATAATTATTTATTATCCAGTCTCCTGTATTTTGAGGTTGCAACACAAACGCACTCAGACAACACACATCCCCAGACCTTTCTTACTGTCTATTCCACACAGGGTGGAGAGAGTATCTAAAACTGAGCTAGCTCTATTCTCCCCTGTACATTCAAGGAAACCTAGAGTCATATCGCCCCTTTCCTCCCCAAACTTGGAACCAAGTCTTAAACCAGGAGGTGGGCAGAAGAAAAGTGAGCACAGAGACACAATTCCAACAGAGATAAACTTAGGCTGGAAGGCGGCCTACACCAGTTAATCTTGTGAAACACTAACCTTAAGCTTCCAGAACTAGTCAGATTCATCCATGGAAAGGTAGTACTTGGCAGGAACAGGCCTTCCCCATGAAGCATTGTCCTTGGGTTGCCAACAGGTCCATGGTCAAACATGATCTCCAGGCACACTCCCAGAGAGAAAGGAAGTAACCCTACTCTATTCTATAATGTAGTGGGTAGGCCTGATGCTCTTTGGATTCTAATGTTAATTTGGGATCCCCAAACTGGTTGCCCCAGAGACAGGAGAGTCTGCATGCAGTTGCTAGTTAAGTGACCTTGCTCCAGTTAACTGTAATTGCTAAATAAAGATGTCAAAAGCTAATAGCTGGGCAGAAGAGACAGAGGTTTTGCAGATTTGGGTTGGAAGAAGAAGGAGGAGAAGAACGTGCAGGAAGAGGAGGAAGGAGAAGACATCATGGGTTAAGATTTAAGAGTGTGGTCCTGGGGGCTGCCCAACTGGAGCTAAGAGCATCCCAGGTAGAACATAGTAAATAATAAGTGATAACTCAGGGTTATCAATAGGAAAGTAGATTCTAACACCATGGAGGGGAGGCAGTTGCCCAACCATTGTGCTGTTTAAGGCTTACTGAAGATATAAAGGCTGTGAGTGTGTTTTTCATCTGGGAACTCAATAACCAAAGGTGGGGTAGAAAACCCGGGCTAGCATTTTAAGTATTTTCTGTGACATATATGGGACTGCTGCCCTGTCAGCAACCTTTTTCTGTAGGATGTTTGTCTTACTTTAATTTTTTGGATTTATGTTATTATTCTGAATGTGTGAATGTTTTGCCTATATGTATGTTTGATTGAGCACCACGAGCACGCCTTATGGCCCTCAGAGACCAGTGTCAAATCCCCTAGAGCTAGAGTTCAGAAAGTTGTGAGCCACCACATGGGCGCTGGGAATAAAGCCCAGATAGTCACAAGAGCAACAAGTACTCTTAACGACTGAGCCAACTCTACAGCCCGTGTACGGATATTTCTACAATCTGTCATGGGAAGCAGAGATTTTTGTTCTGAAACTAATCCAAAGGCACTCAGAGGGGAACCACATTTGCAAATAGATAACTGCAGATTCAAATGAAGTCTGACTGGAATAAACTGTCTTTCTACTCAAATATGGCTGACATCTTCACAAGACAACATTGAGACAAAAGGATAATGCTATTGGAACATTAAACACAGAGATGAATTACACACATGTCTACAAGGCTGTGAATATTAAGGCTTGGTGGGCATTGCTAGAAGCCACCAAAGAGGAATGGACCAGATACATTCACTTAGCTTCAGAAGAATCCAACTCTACTAAGCCTGAGATTCCAGACTGTCTCAGGGAATGGCACACACTCTGTCAGCAACCAAGTATGACAACAGGAAAGAGTTACATATTATGGCTCATAGAGACATTAAAATATGATGCAGCCATGTAATGGATGTTTTTAAAGATTTAAACATTGTTACTAAACATTACTAGAAAAAATAATCTTAAGAAACCCTGATGGATCCTGTGTAATAACAGCTCTGTGGACAGTAAGGAAGTCTACAGTGAACTGGGAATGGCAGCTCAGGTCTATAATCCCAGCATTGGGAAGACTGGTTAGGACTATTGTGAGTTCAAGAAGCTATTGGGCTATGAACTGAGACTGGGCCAGCCTGAGCTACAGAGTGAAATCTTGTCTCAAATAACATCTACAATAAACACGTATTCCTTTGTGTGTGGGTGTCATTTTAATTGTAAAAAAAAGGTAAATGTTTCATTTAAAATGAGGATACGGGACTACAGGGAGGCCACGTTCACCTTCTTTCAAAAGACAGGTCTAGCTGAAACACTGAACACTAAGACCAGAAATATATATCCAGTATGGAAATGAAGCACAATCTTTTCACATTTAATGTTCGAATGTAAGAAAACTCAGAAAAATTGTATAGACACCTTCCATTTTTTTTTTAAAGTCCTTATCCACTAGCATGGAACATTTTTCTTTAATTAAGATTTTTTTGTTTTTCAAAGAAATGGGCCTCTCATCTCCTTATATAGCTGCCTTCTTCCCCTCATTTACTCTCTGCTACTCTCTTGTCATATGCATTCCACAGTTCTCTCATGTCCCTTTGTCTTAAAGCCTTTTCTGCCACTGTAAAGTCCCCTTTCCACTTTCACATCCTGTGTGTGTACTCTCGAGCTTACACACACACACACACACACACACACACACACACACACACACACACTATGAAACAGTGATATTTGTCTTTCTGAATGTGCATTATTTAGCACAAAGATACGACCTGAAGCTTTGAAACTATTATGGGAAAATAAAGCCAAGCATTCCAAGATATAGGAGCATTCCAGGACTTTCTGAGGACTCCAACAGCACAGGAAACAATTGCTCAAATTGGCAAACAGAGTGCATGAAATTTAAAAGCTTTTACAAAGCAAAGGAGAGCATCAGTAAGGTGAGGAGGCTGTTTACAGAATGGGAGAAAAATTTTGGCGGACTGTGCACTGGGCAGGACATAAATATTTGGCAACTATAAAGAAGAGCCCTTTTGACAAACAAAACAAACAATCCCTCCCCCACAAAAACCAAACTAAGCAAACAAACAAAAACTCAATAGAAAAACAAAGCAAGACACAGCTGCCTGTGCATCTTGGAGGGAGGGCAGCCATCATCAGGTTGAGAGGGTGCCGTGGAATTTTACAATCTTCTTGCTGTTTGAGAGCCCACTTACTCAGTTCTGAGGACTCAAGTCATCAGCGTGTGAAAGAAAAGTAGACATGCTCGTTGACTGCCCCAGAGGTAACCTTCCTCGCCCCATTTACTAATCTAGAATCATGAGATGCACAATAGGTTCGGGGTAACCACCCTGGATGTCAGTCATGACTATGGACAGTGGGGTTGGCCGGTTACTTTTAGACAAGCCTGTGAGGGAAAGGCAGGGCTCAATGTGCCTACACCAAGCACAGAGCCTCAGCCTTCTCATCGCTAGGATGAGAGAACTTCTCAGTTCACTGATGCCTTAGGAACCACGGTACTGGCCTACAGGGAGCACAGTGAAGGTGTGGCTGGTTCTCAGGCTTACAGCAAGGATGCTGTTGTTAATCTGCAAGCTCATACTGTGGTGTCAGGCCCTTACTCTGAGCTCCAGTTCCCTTGCTTTCAACAAGAGGTCGACAAGTTTCAGAGTTCTAAATTCACTTTTGCTTTTGAAAAAAATCCTACTCGTCATACATCAATTGTGCAGTGCACCGGGATTCATCATGACATTTTTATATGTGTACAGCATGTTCTGGCCATAATTACATGCCTTCCCCTTTCCTCCTCTATCTTAATATTTGTATAAAAAATCTAAATTCCACATATGGGAGAAAATTGTAATATTTGTTTTTCTGAGTCTGGTATTTTTCATCTAAGTGGGAGAGAGGGGAGCAGGAGAGGCTGATGGGAGATATGTGCTATGAAAAATGAGGGATACTCATTGGAGGAGGAAAAAAGGAGAAACAAGAGATGAGAGGGGAAGAGGAGGCCGATGGGGAAACAATAAGAACAAAGAATAATGCTATATCTGGATTTAAATGTCACAACGAAACATTTCTTTATATGCTAACCAAAATATTAATTTTAAAGCGTAAAGAAAAATATTTTTAAATGATCTAGGATGACATGTAAATGCCCAGTAAGTGTTGCAGTTACTTCTGGTTCAAGAATTTCATAGCAATACCTGCCTCTCAGGGACGGATGACATGAGGAGGTCCCAGTGGGAGTGGTGACGGTTGGGAGCTGACAAGACCTACACCTGCTGGGGGAAAGTGCCAGCTGTAGAGAGATCTGTGTGCTTACAAAGGATTTCCCTGTTTGTGACTACTGTCCCATCACCAGCTCTTTTGTGTGATTGGCCTTCCTACATTCTCTATCACTCTTTAGGTGGTAATGATTTATTGAATTGAAGCTTCATCTTTTCTGCCCTGTACTCTTCTAAACTCTGGCCTGGTTTTTCTGTGCAGAATGAACTGTATCCTAACATATGTGTAAGGAGACTGTGTGTGACACGCTCTTGCGACAAGGGGATGAGCCTTGAACAAGTGATGTGACCGAATGCTAAAACCACGTTCACACAAGACAGATATGAGTGTACCCAGCCCTGTTGACTCTGCTCGCCGCTTCCGGGCTCTGCTGGTTACTTCATTTTTGCTCTGGCTATAAATATTTCCCACCCATGCACGGAGGCAGCATGCTCAACTACCTGAGGTTCAGATTGCTGTCTGATTCTAGAATTGTAAAATGGTAATTAAGGCCCACAGAATGGCTGGACTTGGTAGTGCATATCTCTAATCCTAGCACTGGGAAGGCAGAGGAAGATGAATCTCTGAGTTTAAGGTCAGCCTGGTCCACACAATGAATTCCAAGACAACCAGGACAATGTTGAGAGGCCCTATCTCAAAACAAAGAAACAAACCCTCAAAATTACATATTTGTTGTCATTTTGTCTATTTTTTTATTTAAAAAATTCTTGCTCTATAACCCACTGAGGCCTTGAATTTTCAATCTTCCTGGTTTTGCTTTCTAAGAATTACAGGTGTGTAAGCATGCTTGGATTAACTTTAAATGTTAATAGCCAGATATAACCAGCTCTTGTTTTTCCACTGTCTTACACCTTATCCATATGTTGCTGAGACCTTTGGTTTTCTCCTTTCCCACACAATCTATATTTTGGGAAACCAAAAACCCAAAGAAGCAACCTACAAAGGGCTGAATGTGTGTGGAATGAGACAGCATTTCCCCTGGCTTTTAGGCCATAGATGACCTTGTTTCTTATGCGTTCAAAAGGCACACTATATGTATATTATCCTATAGGAAAGACTGTGCCCACTCCCAAGTCTCTCCCAAGCTACGTCAGTATGCCTACACCATCAGGTAGAACTGCGTCTACCTTACACTTGGGTCTTCTGTTTTGAAAAGGTCCAAGAGGGTTAATGTGAATGGAATTTTCTTCCTGTAATCAGGTGGCAGGACTGGGTAAGGATTAATACTAGTGTGTGGGAATTCCTCAGGCTCTGCTTTGCTGGAGAAGGGAAAGGCTAGCTCTTATGACTTCCCTGTGGGCAGTGGTGGCTGCACTCCTTTAATTCCTACATCATGATTGGACCAGACCCAAAGGAATGGGTCTATCTGTCATCTATATGATGAGTTTTAGTTCTGAGAGTCTTAAGTTTAGTGTGACTACAAGTTGTCAATATAGCATGAAGATAAGAAACACAGGATTTATAATCGGATAATGCAACTCTAATGACCATGTAGCTATGGGCCAGCTGTGTAAGTGACCCCCACACTTGGCCACCATTCTTCCTCTTATGATGGGAGCAAAAATAGATACATCACAGAAACGAAATGAAGGTGTGCAATTGAAGCATCTGGCACGTAGTAGGACCTCAACAAACCAGGCTGCTGCTGTCTAGCATGAGGCCATGTTTTGGCCACTGATACAATACTATAAGGAGAGAGAAGAAGTGGGGGAGGCAGCCCAGACCCACAACAAGTGCTCTGAGAACAAACGTTTGGAGAGGAGATTTTGGGGAATCCCGTCCCAAATAGTTTCTTGGCCGCCAGGAATCGGTGAAACCCAAGCGTGCCTTTGCTGTTGCTGCTGGAACTGACACTAAGAGCACTGCTAAGAGCACTTTGAAGTCCCTCCCATCCACTCTGCCTCCATGCAGGGGTTTGTGTTTCCTAAGGAGTGCCCTACTTTCTCTTCTCTCTCTTACTAACACTGACCCAAAGTGAAAGCACCCGCTTGTAGTAATTACAATCCGACAGCACTCTAATTTACCAAATATGCACAGTTTTGTGACCATGGATCTGTACACGTATACATTTAGTTTGCATGTGGGTGGGCTCATGCTGTAGTGCACGGCACATGTGGAGGTCAAAGGATGATTTGCAGGAGTTAGGTCTTTTCTTCTCCCATGCGAATCCCAGGGATAGAACTCGGGCTGTCAGGCTTGGCAAGAGCTCTTGCCTGACAAATCACCTCATTAGCCCATAAATCGATTTTTAAAAAATAGCATTATATACCTCCCTGGTGTGTGAAAATAAGGGTCTATCGAAGCCTGTGGTTGTCTTCCCTCCCTTCTCCTCTTGCCATGTCCAAAATGTGACTATTGGTTATGACTTAGGAAAATAATCAGCTCTTCACACCTATGAGGTACAGCCTAACAAGGAGTGGTAGGAACACAACCTGAGTCAAGTCTGTTGGAGCACAGAGAGCACCTGCCACACAGGGGTACAAGCAGGACTAAGAGCTGGTCACAAGAGTCCCTGGATGCTATGGATGTACCTTTAAATTCTGTATTTAATATTTTAAAGTTACATTTACGTACGTATGTATGTATGTATGCATGAATTGTGGGAATGGGCACATGTATAGAGATCAGAGGGCAATTTTCCAGAGTCATTTCTATTCTAGTACCATGCAAGTCCCCTATAATGGAACTCAGGTCATTAGACTTGGTGGCAGACATCTTTATTGACAAAACCATCTTTCCAGTCCATGGTGTCTTGAAATAGGGTCTCACTCAGTAGCCCAGGCTAGCTTAGTACTGACTATGTAATATAGGTTAGACTTAAACTCACAACAATCTTGCCTTAGCTTCTGATATGCTGGGATTTCAGGTGTGACCCATTACAGTGCCTCTGCCCTGACACTTCCTTCCATACTTTAGCCTACCTCCTGACTTCAAATCACACCAGAGTGCATATCACTGGGCCAACCAGTGTGGGAGAGAGAGGCCAGGCCCAGAGGTGTGGAGAGCAGGCATACAGCCTTTCCCAGGGCCTCTGAATGGCCTCATTCATTCACTGTTCCAGGCTTCTATCGCAGATAGCTCCACTTCCCTTCCCTGTGGAATAACTTTCCCCACCTCCCTATGAGATACAAAACCAGGGCTGACTCCCAAATAGTTGGAATTCTTTTCTCTGAGTTGCACTGACTTAGCTCTGCTCTGTTTGAACAAAAGGGCGTAGGATTTGGACACGTCCCAAGAAGGTTATAAAGAATTTTATCTTGGGATAAGGCTCTCAATGGCTGCTCTCTGAATCCTGGGGGCCCAGTGGCTTCTGAGAAAGCAGAAAGCACTTATCAGCCAAACAAATATTTTTCCCAGCTTCCCTGCCAGTGGAGCCACAATGGAGTCTACCACAAAAGCCCACATAGATGCTTGCTTACCCTGCACACCCTCTGCCTTTAGGAAGGAAATAGATAAGAATAAAACCAAACGCAGAGAAAGGCTGTCACTCTGCTGCTGTTGTCCGCAGACACCCTAGCTGGATCCTCACTGTCCCTGCAGTGGTTGTGGAGTGAAGCATATCCATCCAGAGCGACTGGGCTATGTCCCTGGCCTGCCCGGTTTTGCTTTGTGTCACACACTCTGGAATGTTTGGACTTTGTGATAATACCATAGACACTGAGTCATATTGCCTAGGGTCCAACCCCCACCACTAATCCAGCTCACTAATCGTGCAACCCTGGGTAAGTCACTTGAGCTCTGTGCCACAGATTTGTAATATGTAAACTATAGAATGCAGAAGCAGCCACTTCATTGGCTTGTTGGAATCATTCAATGAGATGGAATTTGTAAGAGGCTTAGAGGCATTTCTGGCACTCAGTAAATGTTCAGCAAATGGAACTTTTTCCCTCGTAGCTCAAGCCCAAGCATGGAAGGGGATTCCTTTGCCGCTCAACATTCCTGGAGCAGGGAGCGGGACAGTTGTCTCCAGCCTGTGGTTCAGCCTCCACCATGGAATGCAGGACATGGTGAAAAGAGCCCCAGCCCAGGCCTTTGGCTCAATGTCTCCCTTTCCAAGATTAAGAGGGCTTTAGCAGTTTCTAACTTCCAAAAAAGATTTGTTTTTTTGGTAATAAAAGGAAAATATACTCATGAAAAAATTCATGCACTACTTAATAACATTTACAAAATTAAGACAAAATGCCCTGAAGTCTGGCTTTGTACAGAGAAAAATAAAAGGTTATGGGTTTGTGTGTTGCTGTTCCTTCCAGGACCCAGATTCTTTGAGCTCTGCTGTCTACTGGAGCAAAAGGAATTATCGAGTGGTGGCGGCGAGCAGTGGGCACTTGCTGCGTCCAGATGCCAGGGAGACGCACGGAGGGAGGGGTTCCCGTCTACTCTGCCTACATGCTTACTACTGCTTGAGGAGGATCTGGTCCCACTAGTGTTGCAGTTAGCCAGGGAGCTATGTCTGCCACACAGGACCCTGGGAGTCAAATTCCAAAGTATATGCGCATAATATGTCTTCCTAAATAATCAACTGTAGCTCAGTAAAATCTAAAAAGATGGAAAGAGAATTTCAGTAGTGAAATCTCTCTCTTTCTGTGTTTCTCTTTCTGTCCATCCATCTATTCTCTCTCTCTCTCTCTCTCTCTCTCTTTCACACACACACACACACACACACACACACACACACACACACACACACACACACACACACACACACAGAAGGAGGGGGAGGGAGGGAGGGAGGGAGGGGGAGAGAGAACTACCTTTGAATAAGGCGTCCCCTACTTGTTAAGCCCTCTGTAGGTGCTGGAGAGATGGCTCAGTAGATAAAGTGCTGGCCTCTTGAGGGCTGGAACTTGGATGTCCAGCATCCAAGTGAGAAGCTTGGCAGCTGCAGCAGCCTGCTGAAATCCCAGCACTCCAGAGGCAGAGCCAGAGGATCCCAGGGCAAGCCTTACCAGAACTGGTGAGCTCCAGGTTCAGCTAGAGACCCTGCCTCCATAAACAAAGTATAGAGAGACTGAGAAAAACTCTCAAGCTCTACTTCAAATTTCTACACACATGTGCTCACACACAGGGGAACACATGTGCACAAACACATGAATGTAATGTATATGTACCACACATTCCTTGCAAGAGAAAAAGATTTTTTTAAGACCATATGACAAACTATCTAC
The DNA here is from genome assembly GCF_000001635.26 of Mus musculus. NCBI lineage: Eukaryota > Metazoa > Chordata > Mammalia > Rodentia > Muridae > Mus > Mus musculus. Next base: position 24,564,076 of record NC_000079.6, on the reverse strand, counting down.
TATACTCATTTTATACAGAGAGGGGCACAGGAGTATCTGCATAGGGTATTACCCTCTTCTCTCTTTATGAATGGTGCAATAGTCAGTTTGTTCGATGCTTCTAACAAGGTCTTAATAAGTAGGAAATACCGCCATTCAAAGCTAGGTGAGTAAGTGTGTGTGTGTGTGTGTGTGTGTGTGTGTGTGTGTGGTATCATTATTGAAGATCTTTTCCCAGGACTACCTCATCTTTTAAAATAAATTTACTGACGTAGAGTTGGTTAGCTAGAGACATATATCCTGCCTGTAAGCTTTCAAATGTGATCCCCTGCATTTTAATATGGTGGAGACAGCTACCTGTGATAGAAATAGCTTACAATGGTTTATCTTCATTGTCAACTTGACCAGATTTAAAATCATCATGAAAGAAAAAACACCTTTGGGGCTATCTGTGAAGGTGTTTCCAGAAAGATCTAACTGAGGCGGGAAGGAGCAGCCTGAGTGCAGGATATACCATGCAGTGGGTTAGACCCCAGACAAGAGTAAGCTGAGTGTCAACGTTCATCCTTCTCTACTCCCTGATCATGGATGAGATGTGACATCACATTTCCTTCACTAGCCTTTCCCCCATCACTATGGATGATACTCCTCAAACCCTAGCCAATGTAAGTCCTTCCTGTCTTAGGTTGTTCTTGTGCATTTGATCACAACAATGAGTAATCCATAGCTTTCTTGACTTGTCTATAAAAAACAAACCCACATAATATGCAAAGCCCTGAATTTGGACCCCATCACTGATGATGGTGGTGGTGATGGTGGTAGTGGTGATGGTGATGATGGTGGTGGTGGTGGTGATAGTGGTGGTGATGATGGTAGTGGGGGGATGGGGATGATGGTGGTGGTGGTGATGGTGGTGGTGATGATGGGGGGGATGGGGATGATGGTGGTGGTGATGATAATGGTGGTGGTGGTGTCGATGGGCCTGCCTATTGTAGTTTTCTACAGCTAATAATGGTCTGGTGGAGTTCTATCCAATAGGATATAAGGGATAGTTCTTGTGATTTCTAACTGTTCTAAACGTGTAAAACACATAGTTCTTTGGTTCTCTTCCCCTCTGCTGGTTTGAATTAAGGCAAGATAGCTGGAACTGCAGTGGCCCTGACAGGCAATGAGAAACAAGTCAAATGTGGACAATTGATGGTGAGGATATAGAAGAAGCCTGGGCCTTGAGACCTGGGAGAACTCCCACTCCTCCACCATTTGCCTGCAGCCTTCTGCTATGAGACAGAACAAGAAAGTTCTACATTTCCTCTCTCTGTTTGCCCCTACACATACATGCCTACTTCAGATATGGTAGACAAATTCCAGTTATCTATAAAGTGGGATAATAACTCTTATCTTAAAGAGGACTGAATGAAGAATGCATTCAAAGCACTTGGACCCCACAGCAAATGCTCCACTAAACATGAGCATTGACCCCCACAATTATTTACATGAATAGACTATCTGTGATATAGAAAGAAAAACCAGCCCAAGAGCTCCGAGGTCATTCTGTACAGAGCACTGGGATCCCTGGTAACCTGGTGCCCTGAGGAAGCCACCAACCAGGGTTCCTTTGATTCTCTGTGTGTCCCAGTGATGCTGTTGAGGCCAGTCCTGGAGCCCAGACAGACACATTGCCACCTGCTGTTCATCAGTACAGACATAGCTCCTGTAGGAGATGGGTGAGCCCTGAACTCAGAGCTCTTCTTCAGAAATGGTCCATCCAGGGCAGATGTGACTGGATACAGTGTTCTTCATGAAGAATGATTCTGGGTGGGAGGAGTCTCATTTTCCTCATGGCCACAGTGGTCCTTGGTGCTTGGAGCCCTTTTTGTTATCAGCAGAGGCATTGATTTCATGGGCAGGTTGTTCATCTTCAGGTCAGGGGTCTTGGTTGTGCCTCTTCCACGAGATGGAAAGCCATTTTTCTATGTTCTACATGGTGGCACATGCCTATAATTTCAGCACTCGGGAGGCTGAGTCAGGAGGATCACTGTGAGTTTGAGCTTAGCCTGAGCCACCTACTGAGTTTCAGGCCAACCTGGGCTACACAGTGAGACCATGTCATGAACAAACAAGGAGAAGGGAGTCAGTTACTACTTAGAATTCCAGGGGCTCATCTTCAGCATGTTCCAGGAAAAGCCAGAGCCAGCAACAGGTGACCTGGACACCAGAAGGCAGAGGGTATGTGTAGGGTACTGGATTGCATGAGGACACATAGGGAATGCACAGGATAAGCAGATTTTCAAAATGAGGTCAACATGGAAGGGAAGGCTGCTGACTGGCTGGCCCTTCACTTCTTGTCAAGGCGCGTTGTCCCCAGGAAATCCAAAGCCACTGTGCTAAAGACCTACCTGGGAGTAAAGAGCACCGGCACCTCCCCTGACAAATTCCTCACTCAGTAATGAAAGGACTCTACCTTGTGAACCTGTCCCCCTCACTCTTCCCATTACAGACATCTGGGGAATGAGATGGGAATTCTGGGAGCACTGAATCCTTAGATAACAGAAAACCAGTAACTGTCCATGGTTTGTGGGGAAGAAGAACCCCAGCTGGGGGTAGAAGGTTCCTACACTCTGTTCTCACTGACAGGAGGAAGTGGCGCTGAAAACATATACTTTAAAGGCTTTTTTTTTTTTTTTTTTGGTTTTTCGAGTCAGGGTTTCTCTGTGTAGCCCTGGCTGTCCTGGAGCTCACTTTGTAGACCAGGCTGGCCTTGAACTCAGAAATCAGCCTGCCTCTGCCTCCCGAGTTCTGGGATTAAAGGCGTGCGCCGCCAACGCCCGGCTTTAAAGGCATTAAAGAGATGGTTAATACTACCTATTGTGGAATCAACATACAGAGGGGTAGAAAGGTTAAAAGAATGTAGTGAAAATACCGGAAAACAGCATGTTGCACTTGAATCTGGATGCCAACTGCTAAGCAGAGAACTGACTTACTCTCACTATTGTCACTTTCTCTCTGAGTCAGGGTTTCTCTGTATAGACCTGGCTAAACAAGAAGTAGCTCTGTAAGCCAGGCTGTCCTTGAACCCACAGAGATCTGCCTGCCTCTGCCTTCTGAATGCTGGCATTAAAGGCACCAGCCAACACTACCCAAAGAGAAAAATCTTAATAGATAGAGCCCTGTCCAAACCTTCCAGAGATCACCCTGCAAGAGAGTCATCTGTATTTTCCCAAGGACTATTTATTACATGGCAGGCCTTGCACAGGCTTTCAAGTATATCCATTCATATAATGTCTGTGGTCACATTTGAATGGGTATTATAGTTTTTATCTCACCTACGAAAAACTGAAGTTCAGAATGGTTGAGTACCTTGCCTAGGGTCACACAGCTGCAGACCCCACCACTGCCTATGTTTTAAACAACTGTGTCACAACACCTCTCAGGACACTCTGAGTGGAGAAAATAGTTCAGCTTCAGACTGAAGTTTCACATATTTAAACACTGAACACTTTTCGAAAAGCCATCCTTATTACAACTTGGAAACTAGTGCAAAGCAAGTTGGTTGGCTTCCATAAAGACTAATAAAACAATGATGTTGCGAGCTAAAAATTGTTGCCTGGCAACAGAAGGAGTATAAAATTTAAGAGGCTAAGCTGGTCCTACTGTGTGCTTAGAGTCTTACACTGGAACACTCTACCTGGAGAATATGTTTCAACCCCAATCAGGAATCTGTGAGCTACATGTGCTGTTGCTGGCTTAAGTTTAAAGAAGAGGCGAGAAGACAGCAGCTTCATTCAATGGTTTGGACAGAAATGCCTCCTGGCTCCTGTGGTTGAACACTTGGTCCCCAGCTGGCAGTGCCATCTGGGGACGTAGTAAAACCTTTGGAAAGTGAAGCCTCACTGAAGGAACTGAGCTACTGGGAGGAAGAAGAAAAGGCCTTGAGGTTTATAGCTCACTGGACCCTGCTCGTCTGCTCTCTGCTTGCTGGCTGACAAACCCTGGGTATCTGGCTTCCTCAAGTTCCCAGTGCAGGAGCTGGTCACCTTCACACCTTCTGCACCATGATGGGCTGCCTCTCCTGACCCATCAGCAGAATAAATCATTCCTTCCATCAGTTCTTCCTGTCAGACATTTTGGTAACAGCAACAAACAGATAATGAATACACTTCTTCAAATATTTGGATGGTGTTCTTAAATTCCTTTAGAAGCATCAATAGGACTGATGACTCTTTTATGCCTGGGCAGGAATCATAGCATGACAGAGAGACCAGGAGAGACATTCCATTTTCAAATCCTGGGGCAGTACCTCAATGGCATGGACATTCCCGTCAGCTGGGTCACAGAGGTCCTCTGAAGTTCCCTGGTCCTCAAACTCACAGATACACGAGTCCTCTCTATAAAGTGGGGGTGCTGCCCAGAACGTGTGCATACCCTTCCATATGCTCAACACGATGTCTACGTGGTTTGCAATACGAACAAACTATAAAATTGGTTAGAGTATTTTGTTAGGGGATGATGACACACTCAGTGCAGAGGCAGATACTCTCCATCTGAGGTTGTCAGAATCCTCAGATGCAGAATGGTGGACACAGAATGGTGGCTGCAAATGCCACTAGGCAAGCCAGCCCAGAGGTCACAGAACACAGAGGCTTACCAGTCACATGAAAATGCTCAACTCACACATGGAGTAAAGAACCTCTAGTAAAAGGCAAAAGATTTGGCAAAAAAGCTAGGGGAGACGTTAGTCTTCCTAGGTCAGGGCTAATGTAAGGCATATAATGCTATCAATAATCTGGTGTATGCAATGTTTACAAGACAAGATTGACATTAGATTGTTCCCAAATTCACTTTGTCCCCGGCCCTCTCATTCAGGAGCAAGTATAGCATGTATCTTGTTGGATAAACCAGAAGGCGCCAGAGACAAGAGTGCAGCTAAACAGAAGATGCTGTATTCCATAGTGATAATGTTGATCAATGTAAAAATCTAACCAGTCTCGAACCATCTTCTCAATGACAGACGTTCTCCCTCACAATCACCTAAGGGTCCCTGCTTCAGACAGTGGCTCTCAAATTAGGTGTTAAAAGAAGCATCGAAGAATCTCCATAGAGGGGATCCCTACCCCTGCCACACTCTGCTCAGAACTCAGCTGGGGCTGTCAGGGAACAGACATTAACACAGAGCTCAAGCCTGGAGCAGTCACACACACACACACACACACACACACACACACACACATGATTGACTGTCATAGGCTTCCCCATCGAGCTTCTCCCTACCTCTGTCCCTCAAGTGAACACGATTCCTACCAGCATCTTGTCCCAACTGACCCCTCTGATTTCAGAAAAATACCTTGGAAAGAAATTTGGAAAGTTCTCATGGAAACTCAAAGAATAAAAGTTTATACAGAAAAATCTACAATCCATTGATTGCCATTTCTGCTTAGAATTGTAGCTTTTTTTTAAAATCATAGTTCTTTGCCCATTCCTGTTATTGTCTTGATACCCATGAAACAACAGGCTAAATACAACAAAGCATTCTGTGTCAGAGATGAAATCCTCACTTGTGGCTACAGGACATTTTCTTACAGCGAGAGGTTGTACCAAAAGTAATGGTGTCAGTGCAGGGGACAGAGTTCAGTGGTAAAGGACTTGCCTAGCATGCAAGAGGTCTTGAGTTCAGTCTCCAGTAACACACACACACACACACACACACACACACACACACACAGAAAGAGAGAGAGAGAGAGAGAGAGAGAGAACATGATGAATTATGTCTGTAGACATACTACTTTCTGGTTCAGGTTTATTTTTCTTGGTGTTGAACATCAAACTCAGAATGTCACGTGTACTAGGCCTATGTTCAATCATGGATACACACACCCAAGTTGTAATATGTAGCATTAGATAGCAATTTTTTTACCATCCTGAAAAGACAAAGGTCTTAACTTCTAGTCCTACCAGCAAACAAGACTAAATCAATTCTGACAGGTTAATATTTTCCCAAAACTTCAAACATTTCTGATAAAAATGACCAAAAGATAAATCAACAAGAGCAGTCAATGCCAAAAGGATACCTTATCCTCACAGACATGAAACACCATCAACACATATGTGCTTCCTGGATTGGGGCATTTCTAAGGCTCATGGTCTAGAGAACAGGAGTGGATGCACACCCTTGAAGCTTCTGCTAAGATTGGACTCATTGTCCTTGTATCTATCTAAGTAGATAGTTGTGACTTGAGTACTTCACACTCCTGTGGATGTGAGTAGACTCCTTCAAAGATGCTATGCCCATTTTGTTTTCTATGATAATCACAGTTTACAGTCTGGTCATTTTTGTTTCGTCTCTGATGTAGCATGGCTATCCAGGAACTCTCTATGTAGCCCAGGCTAGATTCAAACTTGTGGCAGTCCTCCTGTCTCTGTCAACTGAGTGTTGGGGTTGCAAGTGCATACTGCCACTTCTACCTTGATAGTTTATAGTTTAAACTTATCTGAATAGTTTGTTAGAAGGCAAAAATTGAATATTTTGACTTCTGAAAACTTGTTTCACTGTACATGAGAACATTTGGTGTTATTTGTAGAAAAAAAACTGAGTTTGGAGAATAAAATTAATAATGTATATTAAGTAAAGATAAACATAAGTAGAGAATCTAATATGCATGCTAAAAAGATAGAAGGAAAGGGTATGCCTGGAGAACAGCAATATTCATGAAATCATGAATATACATGATGCACTTTGGAAGTAAATATGCACGATGCATATAAAACATCAAACATGCACAAAAACTCAGAGCACCCAAAACATACATGAGCATTTTTGACAGTTAGTTTTCACTGTAATTCCACTGCATCTAGAATCACCATGGGAATATACTTCTGGCCATGTCTGTTGAGTGTGTTTCCAGAAAACTGAAACCAATCAGGGAAGGCCCACCATGATTGAGGGCGTCAGCAACCCTTGGGCTGCAAGTCCTGGATTGAGTAAAAAGGAGAAAGTGAACTGAACACCAGAATTCATCTTTCTCTGCTTCCTGACTTCAAATTTAGCATGGCCAGGCTCCTGGTCCCATTTCTACTGCCATGACTTCCAGCCATGAGGAACTAGACCCCCTCAAGCTCTGAGCTAAAATAAACCATCCTCTTTAGATCGCCTTTGTCAAGATATTTAGTCATAGCAAAGAGACAGTAGTAATAATATAGCACTCACTCAGTGTCATAGGGCATTATATCTCACCAATCACCGGTGCTACCCAATGTGGCTGATGTGATGTACTAAGTCTAATCACTGATCTAAGGCTCTGGCAAGGCCAAGCTTGGCTCTGTCCTTGATGCCATCAACCTCTGGTACTTTCTGCCCATGGAGACTTTGCCCAAGGCTCATTTGGCTGTTAATGCCCTAGCATCATGGGTGTTGCTGTTGGGGTAGAACATAGGGTAAAGACTGAAGAGAGTGAGCTTTGAACACTTTTGACTTCAGTTAGCACAGACCTTCCTTCCCACCTGTACCCTATTGTGAGATTTGTCACTAGGTCTCCTAGTTACTTCTTAATTGATTTAATTTTTTATGTGGGGGCTAGGGAGATGGCTTGGTGGGATTGATAGAGCCCTTGCTTTGTAATCACAAGGAACTGAGTTTGATTGCCTGGCACCCATGTTAAAAAAAAAAACAGCAACAACAAACAAACAAAACCCAACAAAGAAAGAAAGAAAGAAAGAAAGAAAGAAAGAAAGAAAGAAAGGAAGGAAGGAAGGAAGGAAGGAAAGGAAGGAAGGAAGGAAGGAAGAAAGGAAGGAAGGAAGGAAGGAAGGAAGGAAGGAAGGAAGGAAAACAGACATGGCGGCATGTGCTTATAATCCCGGTATTAGGGAACAGATACAGGCTGATCCTAAGAGCTTGCTGGCCACTCAGCTTATTCAAAACAGTGAGGTTCTGGTTCAGTAAGAGACAAGCTTACAGCAAAAAGGAGAAGAATGATAGAGAAAACTCAGGACCTCCTCCTGCTGCGGCCTCTGTTCACACAGGGTCATCCTGGCACGCTCATGTGCATGTAACCCCTCCCCCAGCTATGGGATTCGAGAGTCTTAACTTTGTGAGCCTTTTATGGTAAGGCTTCTGAGGTAGCTTGCCCTAAAGTATACTGGAAAAGACATTATAACTAGGCTCTACATATACATGAATTCTAGAAACCTCCACTAGCTAATTACTTGGATCATGTCCCCATACTATGTCCACAAAGACATATATGCACAATGGCCAAGGGCCAACTGTAACATCCTGCAGTGGAAATCAATCAGATCTCAGTGGGTCCTCAGTGTGCTGGGAGCTCCCCACGCCAAGAGCTCTTCTGTCTGGATTAAGTAGTGACCCAAGTGATGGTAGCCTCTCCTCCTCCAGGTCTCTATTCAAACCTCAGCTCAAAGGTTTTGAGGGAAACCTAGCATCCAAGAGTCAGCTTGCCGACAGAGCAGTTAGGTGAGCTGGTCTTACCTGCTCATTCTAGGCCTTCCTAAGGAGACTGCCCCACAGCCCTGTCCCTGTTGCTTGTTTCTAGACTGCGAGGAGACTCCAAAGAGAAGAGTTAGCAGGCAAAGTTTCAGTTCTGCTCCTAGCCACCGTCAGCTGCCTGGTGGTCTGTGTATGGTATTAGCAGGTGTCTGCCAAGAATTAGGAATGGGACTTGAGAGTTGAGTTCTCATGGGCTCTACAAATAATTTCAAAATGGGGACACTATCTGAGAATTCCATCCCTTGGAAGCTCCTTAGTGGGGCGACTTCAACTTTTCATTCTAAATCTTAGGACCTACAAAGGATCATCATGCTGTTTTAACTCATGGATTTGTTTTTATTCCTTAGTTGGGTGCCCCCAGTTCCCTAACATAGGCCTAATTGCCATGGTTAGTAACAATGAGTAACTTGGAACTTAGGCATTCACGTCTGCTCCTCAGAAATGGCAGGCGTGCATCATGATTATACCCAACCAGGAGACTCTGGAGGTGACTGGTTTCTGCATCTGCAATCGCACAGACAGCAAAAGGGCACAGTGGTGGTGCCCCCTGGTCTTCCAAAGGTGATTCGTGACAAGCAGCATTATTGAGAGAGAAAGCAGGCTCAGCCTTGGTCAGGGAAGCCTCTTCAGCAATGAGCAGCAGTTAATACAGAGATTTATAACTGCGGAGAAAAAGTGAAGGCTGAGCCCTCAGCCCTGAATAGGAGGACATCTATAGTGCCCTCTCTGCCCCCATAGCTCAGGGAACATCATAGCAGAGAGGATGGAGAGGATAGAAAGGATGTAAGAGACAGAGGATGGGCAGGATGCTGTGAAATCCTGTCTTCTAGGCATCACATGGCTGTATATCCTGCACCTATGGCTACCTCCACAGGTCCTACCCAGGGTCAGAACAACAGCATCAGTCAACATTCCACTGGAACTCAGTGGCTTACAAAAGGAAAAGCAAAAACCAGAGTGGATCTGAAGGTGGGAAGAAGACACATTGGGGGTGTCTGGGGGGAAGCCGAAGGGGAGTTGGGGGTGGACATGACCAGTGTATACATGTATGAAAGATTTCAAAGAATAACCAAGAGATTTTTTTCTTGCGTGCGCTCAACTGGCCAGGAAGAACGACGCTGCTACAGGATCCTTCTGCACACGTTTATTCAGTCCTGTTTCTTCTTTCTCTATATTTCCCTTGTTTATATCTCTCCCTTGTTTATATCTCCCCTGTTTTTATATCTCCCTTGTTTATATCTCCCTTGTTTTTATATCTCCCTTGTTTATATCTCCCTTGTTTTTATATCTCCCCTGTTTTTATATCTCCCTTGTTTATATCTCCCTTGTTTTTATATCTCCCTTGTTTTTATATCTCCCCCGAACCCTGGGCCTCTCACTCTTTTATACTCTCAGTTCCCATCCACGCACAGCAGGCCACGCCACCTCACCAGGCACGCAGCTTCAGCTAATCAGGGCAGCAGGGGCAAATCTCCACCAAATTGGATTCACCTGTATCCTGGTACACCTGCGCAGCACTCAAGATGTTTGTGTCTTATATGAGGAAGTCAGGTGCAAGTCATATGACTTAGCTGCAGTCCCTGGCGCCTTTGGGACTGCCGCCACACCCGCTCCCCACATATACATGTATGAAAGATTTCAAAGAATAACCAAGAGATTTTTTTTTTAAAGAAACTTAAAAATAAAAAAGAGGAAGCAGGCCAGTCAAGGTGACCTGGTGCAGAGGCAGAGCCACTGGGGACAGATCTGGAAGGTGGGCTCTGAACTAAACACCTGTGGTGTTCCAGCAGTCTTGGCTGGCTACGGGAGACCCTGCCGCTCAGAGAGACTCTGGCCATATAGTCAGAGGCAGCTAAACCCACAGAGCTACCAGTGAGGAAAAGGACGAAGACATCTCAGAGGAAAATCCTTATCCTACAAACTCAGAATGGGTGTACTGGTGCATGCCTATATCTCAGCAATCAGGAGACTGAGGCAGGAGGATTGTGAGTTCAAGTTCAATCAGACCTACTCAGCAAGACCCTGTCCCAATGCCAAAAAGAATGAATGGATGGGTGAATGACTAAGTAAACAAACATTCAGAGCTCAGAAGGTGACTGAGTGGATAAAGTACTTGCCACTGGACAATGCAAAACCTGACAGACAGCTTGACAACCCTCAGAAAGCCCTTTCAGGTATATTTTGTGGCATTGGAAGTCCACTGAACAGTGAGTTGGAAGCTGATCCTCACTTAAGAAGGAGGAAATAGGCTGATAAGATGGTTCTGTGGGTAAAGGCACCTGCTGCTGAGCCTGCTAGCCTGAGTGGGGCCCCTGTGCCCAGGGTAGAGGGAGGGCACAGACTCCCGAAAGCTGTCCTCTGACCTCCATAAGCACGCCGTGACAAATGTGCAGCCCAGCCCCACAAACTAATAATTATTGTTAAAAAAAAAAAGAGAATGGCAGTTTATACAGGCATAGAAAAGATGCTAGCAAGCTACATTGTAAATTGTACAGGGACGTCAAGGAGAGTCTAGCCTATTTCTGATCAATTCAACTATGAAATTAAAAAAAATTATGTACTGGGTGTTTTGTCTACATGTATGCACCGCATGCATACCTGGCGCTCCCAGAGGCTCAGAACAGGGTGTGGGATCCCCTGGAGTCACAGTTGTAAACCACCATTAGGGTTGGGAATCAAACCCAGGTCCTCTGGAAGAACAGCTAATGCTCCTAACTGCTGAGCCACGCTCCAGCGCCAGCTCAGAACGATTCTAAATTACAAGTTTTAAATATCTTAAACTACAAGATAGTAAATAAGTGTTAATTACGTCCATCACTCCAGACATTCATAGCTCAGAAAGCGCTTCCGATATTTTGGTGAACGTTTTTAAAGTTTGTGGGTCAGTCATCATCTTTCTGTTTTGAACAGTGGAGTTTGAGAGATACCTCATGCTCAGCAGGCTGGCCTGGAACTCACGATGTAGTCCAGGCTGGCCTCATATTAGAGGAATTCTTCCTTCATCCCCTGGGCGATGAAGCGTGACCCAGCGAGACCAGTTTCCCACTGACTTTGGAACTGCTCAGTGTGGTTTAGCTCGCACTGTTATTTTTATGATCCCATGCCGTCTTGGAACAGGAGTGATGGGTGTCATCTGTAAAGCAGAGTTGCAGGACTCAAATGCTCTCAGGAGCCAGGAGGGTAAGATGAATGAACCAAGGCGGAGTGTCAGGACATGTGGCCGCAATCCCTCAGTCTTCAGGGGACTGACAGGAGATGTGCTTCTGACATCTCTCCTTGTGTATGCACAGTGTGCTACGGCTGAGGGTAGTTCAGCAGAAAAGCACTTGCCTAATTTGCACAAGGCCCTGGTTGGTCTACAGGTCCAATCAATCAGCCAACCAGTCAGTCAGTGATAACATAGAGAGGTTAATCCCTATTCCACTTTACACAAGGCATCTCACAGAAATGCTGGTCTGGGCTTGCCACATCTTTAAGAGATCTCTGAAAGCTGCGTTTACATGTGAAGCCTCATAGTTTAAAGACAACAGCAATAGCTCAAATTTCAATTTTCTGTGAGCCAACTAAACCACCACCAGGTCAGAGGCATTATTTTAAAATACCCGCAGATGTGGTCCTGAGGGTTGCTGTCAGCACATCAGAACTAGGAATCGGGAGATGTCTCCCCACCCTGCCACCTTAGTTTCCTGCAAAGCAGACTTAAAATTCCCATTACTGTGCCTCCATCTGAAGGAACTCATTATGGAAGACAGTTTCCAGGTTGAATGCCTGTGGGTTGTCTGAACAGCTGTGCAGCACGGATTAATTATCTTCACCTTAGCTAGATGTCAGGTGGAAGAAAGGAATTTGAAAGGGCGGGGAGATAGTTAGCCAGCACATGCTGCTATGAAAGAAGGCACGGAAGATAACTAAAGTGCTGTCAGAGGTACCATGAAGGCTGCAGGGATGGGGTCTCACCAGCAGCCACCCGATGGGAAGGCAGAGCAGGGAGGAGTGAGAGACAGAAAAAAAGCAGGCTTCCTCTGCTGTATCTGTGTGTGTGTGTGTGTGTGTGTGTGTGTGTGTGTGTGTGTGTGTGTGTGTGTGTGTGTGTGTATGTGTGTGCGCGCGCGCTCGCGCTAGCGTGCGTGTGTGCACAGGGTTCCTAAGCTGTCTTGTGCTTATCAAGCCAAATGCAGAGCCTCTGAATGCTTCTGCTTATCCACAGACTTGGCAAACCACACTCAAATTTATTCTCTCTCTCTCCCCATCTCCCTCTCTGTTTATCTCTCTCCTCTCTCTCCCCATCTCCCTATCCCTCCCTCCTTCCTCCCCCCCCCCTGTCCGTGTGCTTGTGTGTGTACTTGTGTGTGTGTGTGTGTGTGTGTTGAGGGGTGCATATGCATGCATTGAAGCCATGGGTCTGTAACTTGGAAAACTTGGCAACTGGGCTGCTCTGGCAGCTAGTGATCCCCAGGGATCCACCCGTGTCCATCCCCAATAAATCACAGGCATATACCACCATACCTGAGTTTTGGAGATTAAACTCAGTCCTCATGTTTGCAAGTACTTTTCCATCTCAACTGTCTCTCTAGCCCTAGAGCCCAGTCCTCAGATTGTTAGAACCATCCCTTAGTATCAACAGAAGGGAAGGGGGAAAAAAAAAAAACCAACAACAACAAAAAAACCCTCTGTATTTGTTTGAATTTGCATTTAAATAGCAGCAACCTCAACCCAGAGAGGTGAGAACTCTGGGTTAGAAGAAATTCTAGAATCACTCAGCTCATCCCCCAACCAAGTCAGGAATCTCCTCAAAACTTTTGGTTGCAGCTGGGAAGATTTGTGAGTTCAAGACCAGACTGCTCTGCATAGTGAGTTCTGGGTCAGTCAGAACTAGACAGTGAGACCTTGCCTCAAAACAAACAAACAAAAAACAAAACAAACACCATCAACAACAAAAACCTTGGCTAGAGCCTAGCGGGGCTTTGGGCTACAGCTCTCCTAGAGACCTGCAGTAAGCCTGATCAACATTTTCACATCCACATTCTGACTGGCAAGAAGGAGACAGGTGTTAAGAGGAGAGTTTGGCCACCATCCTATGAAGAACGCAAATGGGAGCTCTAAGACCACAACTAAAGAGCCACAACTGCAAAACGGGGATCTGGAGAGCAAATATAATTAGTTATATAAATGTAGTTTCTTTTTCAGGTTGAAAAGAACAGTTACTTTATGGGGGAGGGGGAATCAACTGCTAGCTTTGAGAAATGAACTAACTCTCTCTCTCTCCCTATCTTTCTCTCTCCCTCCCTCCCTCCCTCCCTCCCTCCCTCCCTCCCTCCCTCCCTCCCTCCCTCTCTGTTATGGTGAACATATATAAAGAAATCCCCTGCGTTTGATTCCAAACCAAAGGCCTAGTTCCCTTTTAGAAGCTCTATTGGAAACACCAGAGAAAATGTGGGGGAAAACAGGCCACCCTACAGGACAACACCCTTATGTAGCATCGTTGCTAACCAAACCTCACTCAGATACACACTTAGGTTCACATAGCAGTGGTCCTAGGTGCCGGGATCGGTCAGCTTGCACTGGTGTGACAAAAGGTTGGGGATAAAAACGGTAAGTGAAGATTGACTTTGGCTCAGGGTTTCCAAGGTTTTGGTTTATGGTTGGATCGATAGGTTTGGGGGCCGTGGCTAGGCAGGATGTCTTGCAGTGGAGTGTGTGGTAGGGCAAAAGCTGTTTCATCTCATGGTACTGAGAAGGAGTGAGGAAGAGGAGAGAGAGAGAAGAAAGAGGAGGAGGAAGAGGAGGAAGAAGAGGAAGAGGAGAAGGAGGGAAGGAAGGAGGTAGGGAGGGAGGGAGAGACTACCCCAGCTCCTGATGTCTTCACCACCTCCCCATCGTGTCCAGACAGATGACCAAATCTTTAAACCATGAGGCTTTCAGAACACACACTCCAGATCTGAGCTGTAACCTAATTTTGTCTTGTGTGAAATATGGTTCTTTTCTCCATTTCTTCTTTCTTGCCTATTTTTGTTCCAAGGGCAATGTGCCCTGTGCCAAGTGGTGAACCTAAGGTAGCAAACTGATTCGCTCATCCTGTTGCCTGTTGTCCCTGTTGTCCCTTACAGCTGGGGTGGGTTTTGGCCGGTATCTGTTTACTGTGGCAGGACAGAAGGGTGTCTGCAAGGGGTTTCTGGGAAAGCCTTCTTGCCTGTGCCTCTTGCTCTGCCATCTTTTGTGGCACCTAGACACAATGACTGAAGTATTCTGTAGCTATGATGAAGCTCTCAAGAGAATGGCAGAGCTATTGGCCCTTGGCCAACATTATAAACCAGGTTTCTTATTTTATGGGAAAATAACCTCTTTCTGTTAGCATCCCTGTGGTCAGATTGCCACTTGCAGCAGAATACAGTCTTAGTTGATTAAGAAATTTAGTTTCTACTTAAGTGTAACACCCTGCAAAGATGTTAGCATTCTTTCTAGGCTCCACCCCACAGTTACCTAGCAACAGCTAGGTAGGCCTGGCTTGCTATAAAAAGGTTTGGCCTCCCTCTCCCTCCCCCATCTCCCTCCTCCCTCTCCTCTCCCCTCCTCCTCCCCCTCCCTTCCTTTGTTTCCTCTCTCCCCTTTCTCTCTCTGACCCCTTTCTCCCTCTCTTCTTTCTCTCCATCTCTCCATGAGTTCCCAACTGGCCTCTTCTCTTTTTCTCTGTCCTTCTCTGTCCCCTCCCTTTCTCTGCTTCTACTCCCTTCTCATCGCCCTTTCCCACCCCCAAATAAACTCTATTCTATACTAGACCTGTCTTGGGGCTGGTACCTTAGGGGGAAGGGATGCCTCAGCATGGGCCCGCTGAGGTGCCCTCTCCCAACCCACCATACTGTGCTCTAAAAAACATATCCTTGGCTTTATAAAACGCATCAATGGGTCTTAATGCTGAGTTTTGTTGACATGCCCCAATTTAAGCAAGCACTTCTGCTATTAGGATTTAACTTGTCTGTAGTTAGTGCTTGAGATAATGCCCCAAGGACATCTCTGTGCCCATACCTTTTGTCTGGCTCAGTGTGGGATTAAAGGTTAAGAACACAAATGGTTATCTGTCACATTTCTATTCAAAGGCAGATGAATCACACTTTGAGCAGCATAGAGTAAGCTTAGTTTCATCAGCAGTGGACATCCCTACTCTTTTCTGTTTTTTTTTTCCCCACGCAAATGTAAAATCAAACTTTCCCTATGTAACAACTTGGTTTTAAGGTAAAGGTTAGACATGTTCTGGTCCACTCGCCACAGCGGCTCGCTAGCCCCACTGTCTTTCTTATACTTTCTACTGTAGAGTAGGGAAGAACAGGAGACTGAAGGAAGGGGAAGAAGAGACACACTGAGGGGACTCGTGAGCATGATAGGACAGGCACTAACTAAAATGTGCCGGTTCTGGAGCCTGGGGTAGAGCATTGAGTTCTAGGCCAGTGCTAATGACCAATGGCCCTGACCCCAGATGAACGAATGATCCTGACCCAACTGCGGCCACACCTCATCTCACCTGAACTGAAATCCTTACCTCAGAATGCAGGGGAGGGGGCTCCCCTTTCTCTCTTCCCTATCTTTCCAATTTGTTCTCTGCATGGTTTCTATGGACTGGCCTTTGAGCTTGCAAATGGGGTCTCCAGCTCCACAGCTCCTGCCCTGCTATCACTTACCATCTATGGGGCAGAGTGCAGAGAGAGGTACTCAAGGAGGTAGATGTGGCTGCATAGGAGGTAGGGCCGAAGTAGTGAGGGTTGTCAAAGAGACAACAAATTGATCCAAAGGGTCCATCTCCAGGAATGGAGAAATGGTAGGAAAGAAACGGTCTAGTGGGGTCAGTCTTGCTGTAGCCAGTGGTGGTATTTCAGGAGGACAGAGAGGACCACAGGGCAGGCTCTGGCCAGCCAGGCCAATCTCTGGAGCCCACTGCATTCTTCCGTATAATTCATTATTCTCTGAACTCTGGAGCCCTGGAGCAGGAGAGAAGCCAGCTGAGGGTGCTTGTCACAGGCACTGGCTTGGCACAGCCAGGAGACCTAGACTGTAACTGAAAGTGTCCCTGTTCATTGCTTGGTTATGACTCAAGCATGGCCAGGGTGAGGGTATCCAGTAAATGCCAATCAGTTCTCCACTTAAACATCGTTTATAACAGGCAAGCATTGTGGGTAGGCCTTCCCGTCCCATACCATTCAAACTTAATGCACAAAACCCTTCATGAACGGCTTCACCAGTATCCTGCTCACCCCTCCCCCACTTTTTCTGACTCTTTTAACACCAGCCAATCCAACTCATGCCTGCACACTTGACTTTACCCAGCAACACCCAGCTGAGAGAACGTCACCTCCAGGAACCTTTACCTAACTGTCCTCCCCACCCCCACCCAGGGTAATTCTTTTCCTCTCTTGTGATACTTCCTCTGTGTGACCCTGGTATGCTATACATGTGCCCATCACAGCATCTTACTGTGCCATTCACAACTGACTTCTTCCTTGTACTGTGGCGCTCTGGAAGGTGCCGTCTTTCAGCTTCTCGACTTTGTTCTTGGTCCATTACATAATCCACAACTCACGGTGGCACAGGGGTGACTGGCACTACACACGCCTAGCTTACTTTAGAGCAGGCTTTCTTCAGCTGCAGTCACGTGTGTCACAATCTGTATCTTCTGCTCTAGACGAGTGACTAGCAGGCTCGGGTTGCAGGGGTTTCCAGTCTTCTCTGCTCACTGCATTCTCACATGAGGAGCCTCCAGGCTCCCAGTGTGAGGGTTGCTAGCTCTGGTCAGAGTACAGTTCAATGAACTCAGAATCAATCCCTGCCGCTTTGTAACTACCTGGTCATTCTAATGCGTGGTGAATACTGAGACCCTGGAGTTTAAATGACCCAAGTGTTGACTATAAACAGCTTTTCTTGTGTACCCACTGTATAGTAAACACTGAGCTGGGCACTGGGAAGTGGTGAGAAGGGAATAGTATTTTGTGTAGATAGAGTCTTGGTTCTCAAGAAACTGTAGACTCCACACAGTGTAAATGACCATGGTCTCCAAATTGGTTGGTTTAGATCAGAGTGTCTGTGGTGGTTTGTATATTCTTGACCCTGGGAGTGGCCCTATTAGGAGGTGTGGCCTTGTTGGAGTAGGTGTGTCACTGTGGGCGTGGGCTTAAGACCCTCACTCTAACTGCCTGGAAGTCAGTCTTCCACTAGCTGCCTTCAGATGAAGAAGTAGAACTCTCAGCTCCTTCTGCACCATGCCTGCCTAGATGCTGCCATGTTCCCGCTTTGATAATACTGGGCTGAACCTCTGAACCTGTAAGCCAGTCCAATTAAATTGTCCTTTATAAGACTTGCCTTAGTCATGGTATCTGTCCACAGAAGTAAAACCCTAACTAAGACAGTGTCACAAAGCTGTCATTTTTTGTTTCTGAGTCCACCTATTCATGAAGGCCTACATCTTCACTGTAGGATGTTTCAAAGAATCTCTGGTTTCAGTTCAGCAGATGACAATGGCAATCTATAGTGTACACACACACACAATTTTACAATTGAATACATTCAGATATGTCCTAATATGCCTTTGGGGTAAAGCAGCCTCCCTGGAGAATAACAGGCTAGCTAGGTAACAGTGTTTCTTAGCAAGACTCTAGGGCAATCTCCTTCCACGTTTGAGTCTCAAAACAAACCTTGCCCTAGAGCAGTGCTCTCAGAGTGTGGGCCCTACAGCCAGCATCTGTGGCAGCTGGAGGGCCTGCTCCAGACCTCTTGAATCTACCATTTGTTTTAAGACATTCTTTGAGTGGTTTGCAAATGGGCTCAAGTTGCAGGGCCACCAACTGATGTAGTGGGGAAAGGGAGGTGGCATGTGTGGGGGCAATGAGAAAGGTCTCAACAGAGCTAGCTCTGGGTTCTGACAATACATAAGCTACCCACAGGCTGTCCCAGGAGCAGTGGGCTCTGTATGGAAGGAAAAACTTCCAGATGGAAGGTAGCCTGCACTCCTAGGCAGCCAAGTCTCTTTCTTTTCTTGCTTAATTGTTTCTCTTAATGTTCTTAATCTGTTTTCCTATGCTTTGGATAGAAAAACAATGCCCTCTGTAACTCGTGCCCTGTGGTGATTGACAGCCATCAGTGTGCTCAAACAACTCTTTGAACACATTTGTTTGAATCTTAAGAAAACGGGTGATGGAAATAAAAAGAACTATTCAAAAAAATCAACCAAACCAGGAGCTGGTTCTTTGAGAAAATCTACAAGATAGATAAACCCTTAGCCAAACTAACTAGAGGGCACAGGGACAGTATCTTAATTAACAAAATCGGAAATGAAAAGGGAGACATAACAACAGATCCTGAAGAAATCCAAAACACCATCAGATCATTCTACAAAAGGCTATACTCAACAAAACTGGAAAACCTGGATGAAATGGACAAATTTCTAAACAGATACCAGGTACCAAAGTTAAATCAGGATCAGATTAATGACCTAAACAGTCCCATATCCCCTAAAGAAATAGAAGCAGTCATTAATAGTCTCCCAATCAAAAAAAGCCCAGGACCAGATGGGTTTAGTACAGAGTTCTATCAGACCTTCAAAGAAGACCTAATTCCAATTCTCCTCAAACTACTTCAAAAAATAGAAACAGAAGGTACTCTACCCAATTCATTCTATGAAGCCACAATTACTCTGATACCTAAATCACATAAAGACCCAACAAAGATAGAGAACTTCAGACCAATTTCCCTTATGAATGTCAATGCAAAAATACTCAATAAAATTCTCACTAACTGAATCCAAAACCATCATCCATCATGATCAAGTAGGCTTCATTCCAGGGATGCAGGGATGGTTTAATATACAGAAATCCATTAATGTAATCCACTATATAAACAAACTCAAAGACAAAAATCACATGATCATCTTGTTAGATGCTGAGAAAGCATTTGACAAAATCCAACACCCATTAATGATAAAATGTCTTGGAAAGATCAGGAATTCAAAGCCCACACCTAAACATAATAAAAACAATATACAGCAAACCAGTAGCCAACATCAAACTAAATGAAGAGAAGCTGGAAGCAATCCCACTAAAATCAGAGACTAGACAAGGCTGCCAGCATTCTCCCTACCTATTCAATATAGTACTCGAAGTCCTAGCCAGAGCAATTCGACAACAAAAAGAGGTCAAGGGGATACAAATTGGAAAGGAAGAAGTCAAAACATCACTTTTTGCAGATGATATGATAGTATATATAAGTGACCCTAAAAATTCCACCAGAGAGCTCCTAAACCTGATAAACAGCTTCAGTGAAGTAGCTGGATATAAAATTAACTCAAACAAGTCATTGGTCTTTCTCTACACAAAGGATAAACAGGCTGAGAAAGAAATTAAAGAAACAACACCCTTCACAATAGTCACAAATAATATAAAATACCTTGGCGTGACTCTAAGGAAGTGAAAGATCTGTATGATAAGAACTTCAAGTCTCTGAAGAAAGAAATCAAAGATCTCAGAAGATGGAAAGATCTCTCATGCTCATGGATTGGCAGGATCAATATAGTAAAAATGGTTATCTTGCCGAAAGCAATCTACAGATTCAATGCAAGTCCCATCAAAATTCCAACTCAATTCTTCAATGAATTAGAAAGGGCAATTTGCAAATTCATCTGGAATAAGAAAAAGCCTAGGATAGCAAAAACTCTTCTCAATGATAAAAGAACCTCTGATGGAATCACCATGCCTGACCTCAAACTGTACTACAGAGCAATTGTGATAAAAACTGCATTGTACTGGTACAGATCTACAGACAGGTAGATCACTGGAATAGAATTGAAGACCCAGAAATGGTCACTTGATCTTTGACAAGGGAGCTAAAACCATCCAGTGGAAAAAAGACAGCATTATCAACAAATGGTGCTGGCACAACTGGCAGTTATCATGTAGAAGCATGCGAATTGATCCATTCTTATCTCCTTGTACTAAGGTCAAGTCTACGTGGATCAAGGAACTCCATGTAAAACCAGAGACACTGAAACTCATAGAGGAGAAAGTGGGGGAAAGCCTTGAAAATATGGGCAAAGGGGAAAAATTCCTGAACAGAACACCAATGGCTTGTGCTATAAGTTCAAGAATTGACAAATAGGACCCCATAAAATTGCAAAGCTTCTGTAAGGCAAAAGACACTGTCAATAAGACAAAAAGGTCACCAACAGATTGGGAAAGGATTTTTACCAATCCTAAATCTGATAGGGGGCTAGTATCCATTATATACAAAGAGCTCAAGAAGATGGACTCCAGAAAATCAAAAAACCCTATTAAAAAGTGGGGTAGAGAGCTAAACAACGAATTCTCAACTGAGGAATACCAAATGGCTGAGAAGCACCTGAAAAAATGTTCAACATCCTTAAACATCAGGGAAATGCAAATCAAAACAACCCTGAGATTCCACCTCACACCAGTCAGAATGGCTAAGATCAAAAATTCAAGTGACAGCAGATGCTGGCGAGGATATGGAGAAAGAGGGACACTCTTCCATTGCTGGTAGGATTGCAAGCTTGTACAACCACTCTGGAAATGAGTCTGGTGGTTCCTCAGAAAATTGGACATAGTACTACCGGAAGATCCAACAATACCTCTCCTGGGCATATATACAGAAGGTGTCCCAACTGGTAAGAAGGACACATGCTCCACTATGTTCATAGCAGCCTTGTTTATAATAACCAGAAGCTGGAAAGAACCCAGATGTCCCTCAACAGAGGAATGGATACAGAAAATGTGGTACATTTACACAATGGAGTACTACTCTGCTACTAAAAGAAATGAATTTATGAAATTCCTATGCAAATGGATGGACCTGGAGGATATCATCCTGAGTGAGGTAACCCAATCCAAAAGAATACACATGATATGCACTCACTGATAAGCAATATTAGTCCAGAAACTTAGAATACCCAAGATACAATTTGCAAAACACATGAAACTCAAGAGGAAGGAAGACCAAAGTGTGGATACTTTAATCCTTCTTAAAATGGGGAACAAAATACCCATGGAAGGAGTTACAAAGACAAAGTTCAGAGCTGAGACGGAAGGATGGACCATCCAGAGACTGCCCTATCTGGGGATCCATCCCATATACAACCACCAAACCCAGACACTATTACATATTCCAGCAAGATTTTGCTGACAGAACCTTGATATAGCTGTCTCTTGTGAGGCTATGTCAGTGCCTGGCAAATACAGAAGTGGATGCTCACAGTAGGCTATTGGATGGAACACAGGGTCCCTAAGGAAGGAGCTAGAGAAAGTATCCAAGGAGCTAAAGGGGTCGGCAAACCCTACATGAGGAACAGCAATATGAACTAACCAGTACCCCCAGAGCTATGTCTCTAGTTGCATATGTAGCAGAGGATGGCCTAGTCGGCCATCAATGAGAGGAGAGGCCCTTGGTATTGCGAAGATCATATGCCCCAGTACAGGGGAATACCAGGGCCAGGAAGTGGGAGTGGGTGGGTTGGGGAGCAGTGTGGGGGAGGGTATAGGGGGCTTTGGGGATAGCATTTGAAATGTAAAGGAAGAAAATATCTAATAAAAAAAGAAAAAAAGAAAAAGAAAAAGAAAAAGAAAACGGGTAGTGCTAGCAAAATCACAAGAGTATGTTTTTGAAGAATGCAAACTCAAGTTTACCACCAGACATGTAGAAATACGCACATGCTTCCATACCAGACACGGATACACATGCTTCCATACCAGACACGGATACATATGCTTCCATACCAGACAGGGATACACATGCTTCCATACAGACACGGATACACATGCTTCCATACAGACACGGATACACATGCTTCCATACAGACACGGATACACATGCTTCCATACAGACACGGATACACATGCTTCCATACAGACACGGATACACATGCTTCCATACAGACACGGATACACATGCTTCCATACAGACACGGATACACATGCTTCCATACAGACACGGATACACATGCTTCCATACAGACACGGATACACATGCTTCCATACAGAGTTCTCATTTACAGCGAGGGATTTCATGAATCCTTTTCTAAAGTTGCTAACAACTCCTCTGGTATTTTGGTAATAATTAATCCAATTTTTAATTGCATATTTAATATTTCATATCAGGACTTGCACTTGCAGCTAGCATGTACCTCTAAACCGTTATACAGTGGCATCAAATTCTGAATTCTCTATGCAACGGCGAGGAGAAGGAGCTTTAAGACGTGATTTAGGCGTGTGTCTTGAGAATACGTGTATCTCAGAAGCGACTTTCACAGTCTTACTCACGCGTATCAGCTCTTTTGTCGTTCCGTCCGTCTTTCGCCATGTGATGAGCTACAAGAAGAATCTCACCAGACACAGAACTCTCAGCCATAGGCTTCTCAATTTCCAGAAGTGTAAGAAATAAACCTGTATTCTTTATAAATTCCCCAGCCTCAGAGATTCTATTATAACGCATGGCATGGTCAAAGTTTCCCTGTTTAAGGCTTTTTAGTAGTTCTCTGTGTTCCCATTGCAAAGTCTAAACTCCATCCCCTCCTTCCTTTTGTTTCTTTCATTGACAAATTCATCTTATCTTTCCAGCTTTGTCTTTAGACTAAAATGTGGACAAAAAAAAAAAAAAAAGCAAATAAAATAATAGAAAGCTAGATGGCTGGAGATGCAGCTCAGGTGGTAGAATGACTGCCTAGCAGGCACAAGGTCTGAGTTCCAGCCTCAGCACCATATAAGCCAGGTGAGAGAGCGCTACTTACAATGCAGTGCTCTCCAGAGTTCAGGGGCATTTGTACTACACAGCATGTTTAAGGGCAACCCAGAATAAATGTCTCTAAAACAAAGTGGAGATAGCTTGTTGTTTGATTTCTGACACTGGGTTATTCTATAACAGATTCCACACAGTTCACATGTGCCTTCTTCTTTTCTAGAACGAACCCAGAATGTTGGCCATGCTGTGTCTGATCTGAAGTCCTGTGTTCTGACTGCAGACTTGTATTAAGGTCTTCCACTGGGTTCACCTTTATGGGTGGTCCATGCATATAGACACACATGCTTTTCCTTCTGCCTCCAGCTCCTGGATGGGACACACACAGCATTGCATCAGCCAGTCCTGCCTTCCCAACTGCTCTGGGAGCTCCCATGAAGACCGATCGCAGAGATGCAGGATCCTTGAGGGGATCCAGGGGCTGCCTCCAGCTTCTGGCTGTAACTGCCTCACACGGTTGCCACTTGAGCATCTCGGTCTCAGACCTCACTTCCTTTGCTCTGTACCTCACTCCTCTCTAGAGCTTTGCACACGTTGGTTCTGAATAGAAGATTCTCACTGTGTCTTCTTGAGTGGGCAAAGCTTTTTACTTTTGATGATGGTTGCTTCCTCTAGGAGCCAATCCTGACCTTGAAAGCCTTCAAGATTGGGTTCCTGTGATCCACAGGACTTCATATTGAGCCGTCACCCCTCCCACTACAGGTGCCTCTTCATTTCCCTTCCTCCTCGACTGTCACATCTCTCAAGTCTGGGACATTGCTCTATGTACATGCCTCAAACCCCGTGCAGCCTACACTTAGCAAGTGTTCACTTAGTCAGTTAGGAAATGAATTATGAATACATGAACAGAGAGATGATGGGGCCTTTAGTTTGTATTTTAACCTATACACATCACAGGGCAATGTTGGATATATTATTTATGTGTAAAGTATCTTTAGACTCTTTTCTTTCCCCTGTGTTATTTTTCCCTTTGCTTTCTTCTCTGCTGCTGATTTTTTTTCTTGTTCTTTATAGTTTTGAGAAACTCTGCAGGAGAGCAGCAGGTCCTAACTGATGAGCACAGCACCCTGAAGAAGGTGCCCATTGTCCCCCGGCTTCCTGGACCAGCAGCAAAGGAACACGAGGTCCAGCTCTTGACAATAATCACCTTCATAAAGAGACAAATTGTATGGGTTCTTGTGTTCCTCAGGCAATGTTTTCCACTTCCATGGCAGGGGACCAGTTAGTGAGTTCAGAAAGTGGGCGACTGGTTCTATTGGTTCAGGACAATCAGAGATGCCATGACTTAGGGATGCTCTACATAAATAATTCAGTAAACACTGAGGACATGCAGACATATACATATGCACATACATATAAATGCACAAGTGTCCATGTACTCTCACATGAACTCCTGTGTATCAAACCTGTCACATATTTATGTATATATTTACATATGTGTACATATGAATATAAGCCTTATATAGGTATATATACATGGTTAAATTTAAAGACTATAAACAATTTATGCTATATGGTTCTTTCAGTGCTAAAGATGGATATATAATATCCTTAATAACTTGGGTCAGGAGTCAACGGACATCTTCTGTAAAGGGTCAAGTGTTTTGGAGGTGTTGCTGGCTCTGTCATCACTGATATAGTGACTCAGTCGTGTCATTGTGTTTAAAATAGCTATGAGTTGGCTGTGTTCCAGGGAAACATTCACAAAACAGAGCCAGGCTTGGATTAGGTCCATCAGCCTCAGTTTGGGAGACAGTTCTTAGACCACAGGTATGATGGGACACTTGGTAGGCAGCCTTAATAATGGCTGAGCTTCACTGTCCGTCTTCAGGAGACACACGTCTAGGTGCGTGTGAGGAGTTTCCAGAGAGTTTAACTGAAGAGGGAAGACCACCCTGAGTGTGGGCTGCACCCTCCGTGCCCTGGACTAAACACAAAGAGACAAGAGAAAAGGGCTCCTGAAGCCCAGCAAACGCCTATCTGCTTCCTGGCTGTGTAGGCACTGTAACCAGTCATGCTCCTGCTGCCATGCCTTCCCACAATGATGAACCATGGGACAAAGTAAGCCCTGCCTTCCTTAATTTGTTTGTGTCACAGCAACAAGAAAAGTCACTAACACAGCATCCAACACAAGATCTACCCTGAAATTAAAGATAACCATTTAATATAGTTACTTGGAGGATTGCCTTTAAATTTTTAAAATTACATTTAGTTTGTACGAGTGTGTATGTACAAAAGACACACACACACACACACATGCACATACACACACACACACACACACACACACACACACACACCACAACATGCATGCAATAATCAGAGAACAACTTCCAGGCATCACTTTTCTCCTTGCAGGAATGTGAGTCCCAGGGATCAGGTGATCAGGTATGGCAGCAAGCACCTTTGCCTTCTAAGCCATCGTGCCCACCCCACTGAATATTTACTCATTGAAAACTACAAAAATGTACAAATCTTGTAGGCAAGACTATAGTTATAAAACACACCCATAAGAATGTGGGCACACAGAAGGTGGAGAGGTTAAGAGCACCTGCTGCTCTCGCTGAGAATCTAGGCTCACAGCCACCTCTAACTCCAGCCCCAGGGCAGCTGATGCCCCCTTCTGGCCTCTGTGGGCACTGCATATACATGGTATACACACACACACACACACACACACACACACACACACACACACACAAATAAAAAACAATTAAGGTACAACCACCTGTCAGAAAAAAAGACCTATCAAAATATTATATATTCTTCATTTCCCA
Source organism: Mus musculus (assembly GCF_000001635.26). NCBI lineage: Eukaryota > Metazoa > Chordata > Mammalia > Rodentia > Muridae > Mus > Mus musculus. The sequence continues at coordinate 24,538,039 of NC_000079.6, read as the reverse complement.
TCTTTAACAATTATAATAACAGTGTTTAAAATGGTCAAGAAAATAGGCTCTCTAGGAACCACAGCTCTCAGAAGGTTTATTTTATCTATCTATCTATCTATCTATCTATCTATCTATCTATCTATCTATCTATCTATCTATCTATCTATTTTTGGCTTTCCTAGGCAGGGGCAATGAAATCTGGGTTTGGTATGCAGCTCTGTGGTAGGGCATTGGCCTAGTGTGTGTGAGGTCCTAGATTTCATCACCTGGTACTCAAAATATGTAAAAACAAAAAGAACAACCAAAACAGCAAAATTTAAACAAACAAATAAAAAACCCCAAACAAAGCAGACAAAGAAAGAAAGAAAGAAAGAAAGAAAGAAAGAAACTAACAACCTAACCCCTAGCTTGTGTTTTCTTTTTATAGAAGAACCCAGAGTTCACTAGAGAGTTCTTCCACTCAAGCTGGACTCGACAGCTTTGAAGCTAGAGTCTTTCTCTGTTATCTTGTTTCCTTGTGGGACTTGGAACGTCTACTTCTCCATCAAGTCCTTCATCCTCTGCTGGTCCAGAGGTTTGAAGAAGGTCCTGAGCCTATTCTGTCTCAAGACTGAGTCTCACTGCAGTGTCCCTAGACTCAGACAAGGTTCCATATTAGTCAGCAGAGACATGGTTCAAAGCAAATCAACTCAGATAAGACTCGCCATTCATCTATAAACATAAGAACCACTGCATACATCCAACAGCATATGGCTTTTCTGCCTTCTTATTTGTTTCATTTGAATGAAGCCCAAGAAACCTGTATGTTTGCCCCGGCAGTCATTGTTGTGCATACCTCACATCCTAATACTTAGGAGACCAAAGCTGGGAATCACAAGTCTAGGCCAGGCAAGCTTGGGTTTTGTATTAAAATATTATAGAGAGAAAAAGACAGGGAGAGGGAAGGGGAAGGAGGAGGGAGGGAGGGGGAGAGAGAGAGAGAGAGAGAGAGAGAGAGAGAGAGAGAGAGACTCTTAGTCATTGAAAAACAATTATGTTTAGTTGATGAGTTAGTTCCTTTCCTCACTGCAGGGACAAATACCTGACAGAGCAGTCACTATGACTCACAGTTACCAGCTACAGCTCATCATGGTGGGGAGGTTACAGCGTGAGGAACGTGAAGGACTGGTGATGTCGTGTTCACAGTGTGGAAGGAGGGAGAGACAGAGACAGAGACAGAGATATGGATGCTGGTTTTCTGTTCACTTCCTCCAGATTCAGGCCAAGTTCCCACCCCACAGGACGGTGCTGCCCAGAAGGAATACCTTTATACACACTGCCTAGATATGCTTTTGGAGTCTAGACAAGTCACTGATCAAGATTAATCGCCACAGCCACAGAGCCAACATCAGAAGGCTCTCTAAAGAAGATATTTGCAGGGCTGATCTAGTATCTGATGGTGTGACTGGTCTTACCAAAGGAGAGTTTAAAAGCAAGATCACTGTGGACATATCTGTTCACCAATTAAAAATTATGTCACGACACAAGTCTTTTCCATCTTCTCTCCTTTACTTGACCATGTCTCTTCATCCTAACATGACAGATGCAACTAACGTTTCGTGTCAAAAATGTTTTCAGAGGTTGCAAATCATAGCATATTTGGAAAACAAAATAAAACTATATCTTCATGAGCAGCAAAACATTGCCATTAAGTTTATACATTCTCTTATGGTCATTTAAGATGTTAGATGCTCACACAAAAGGTGTTTCTGTTAAATAAATGTTTAAAAAAAACATTTAGAAAAAAAAGAAAGAATAACAGGCAGTATAAGGCAGGTGGTTAGGACAAGGCATGGTCAGGGCACAGAGACAGCATCGTTAACACACACCTCCAGTGCTTTGTCTCTCTCCATGTACCCGTGGTTTTAGGAGAATTGACTTCTGAGCCTGGCATTTGCAGTCTTAGCACTTGAGATATGGGGGCAGGAAGCTCAGAAGCTCAAGGCCGTTCTCAGCTATACTTCAAATTCAAGGCCTGGGCTACATGAACTTCTATCTCAAGTGTGTGGTGTGTATGTGTGTGTGTGTGTGTGTGTGTGTGTGTGTGAAGAATTTTCTTCTCAGCGTTCTGCATTTATCATTGTTATTCACTCACTCATTCATTCATTCATTCATCCAATAAGCATTTATTGACAAGACAGCCCTGTCAATGACTGTACTGAGGTAGCAACCGTGTTGTAATGTGACCTAGCCTCCTCATGTTGACTGCTTTAAAAAAAGATCTTAACACAATTATTAATTTTTCTTTGCAAAAGTAAGTAGTATTTCCCCTTGACCCTAAGGTTTCAACTTGTCTTTCAAATGTTATCAACTAACCATGACAAATTCCAAACATTCTCTCCTCTAAAATCGTTTTTTAAAGATCTGTTTATTTTTGTGTTTATGTGTATGAATGTTTTGCCTGCATGCATGTATGCACACTATGCGTGGGTCTGTTGGATCCCCTGGAACTGGGGTTACAGATGGTTGTGAGCCACCCTGTGGGTGCTAAGAATTGAACCTGGGTCCTTTATGGGAGCAGTACTTACTCTCAAATGCTGAGGCACCTCTCCAGCCCACCCCTCTTAAAACTGATAAACCTTTGTTACCAATTCAAATGAGAGATGGCCTAGTTTTTCCTGTTCCTGCGGTAGCGGGTCTTTTGCCCACTCCCCAGATGAGGCTGAAGGACTGAGGCCCAGCACCCTCAGACTGGTTTCACCCACAGCGGGCACTTCAAGGCTGACAATCCTTTTTGGATATTTTAGTTACTGTCTCTGTTGTGATCCAATATTCGATAAGAAGCAACTTAAAGGGAAGAGTAGATTTGAGTGTATACCCGAGCTAGGGGCTACAGTCTGTCGTAGAGTGTGGGGAGGCATGGAGGCAGCAGTGTGAGGTGGTTCATGTCATGTCTGTGGTAGGAAAGCAGAAAGATGACAGAATGTTGGCTACGATACGAATCTCAAAGGACCACTTCCAGTGACCTAGTCTCCCCAGCTAGGCCCCACCTAGGCCTGCCATCCCTGGGGATCAAGTGTTCAAACACAGGGGCCTGGAGAGATGATTTGCATTCAAACCCTGGCACTGTATGCATTGTGACTGTGACCCTCACTATCTCCAATGGAGCTGGTGAGCTTCTCCCCTGCACACAAGAAGCAGATGCACAGGAAGCTATTGTTGCTATGGTAACTTCATCTACCTCTCGATTCTCTACAAGTCCTCTGCATTCTTGTCTTATTCTTTCCTTCACACCTTTGAATTCTATTCCCTTATGGCCTCTTCCTTCTTGGCCAGACCATCTCCCTTCTTTGAAGTCTTAGGCAACACATAGCTTCAGTGCCATCTTCTACTGACTAGAATCCATACCCACACCCAGGCTTTGCATTCAGACTCTAGATACATTCTTCTAGCTGCCCTGTATTCCTTCCAGGTTAGAATGGCTGCTATAGAGAAAATAAATAACAACAAATGCTGGTGACGACAGAGGAGGAAAAGGATCCCTATACACACCGAGGTGGGAATAGAAACCTGGTGCCATCCTATGAAAACCAGTAAGGAGGTGCCTCCGAATACTAGAAATAGAACTAACATATGACCCAGCTATATCACTCCTGGGCATACGCACAAAATACCCCATGTCATCATCACACAGAAACCTTGCACACCCACATTTAGTGACCCATCATCCCACAAACCAGGAAGAAGAACCAGCTGAGATATTCATCGAGATCTGAGTGGATAAGGCAAATGTGGTACATGGATCAGTGAAATTTTATTTAGCCAGAATGAAGGATGAAATTACATTGTTTTCAGTAAAGTAGATAGAACTACAGGGTTTTTGTTGTTGTTGTTGTTGAGTAAAATAAACCATACTCAAAAAAAACAACATCCTGTTTGTTTTCCTCAATATAAGAAACTCACACGCATATGCCATGCATGTAGAAGTGGGAACACGTGAAGAGAGGAAGGGATCTAAAGGCGGGAACAAGAAAAGATAATAGTGGAAGGGAGGTAAAATTTCATGTTTTATCTCATATGCAGGATCTTGATTTTATATACTCTATCTGTCTGTCTGTCTGTCTATCTATCTATCTATCTATCTATCTATCTATCTATCTATCTATCTATCTATCTATCAGTCTATCTATCTATCTATCTATCTATCTATCTATCTATCTATCTATCTATCTATCTCCTATCTATCCGTATGCATGAGTGCATATGTACCATAAAACCAGCAGGGGGAACTGTTTTGAACAAGGCATGGACCAATAGAAGGAAAGTAGGGAAATTATACAATAATAGATACATATGAAAATCCTCATGGTGGAGCCTATTATTTTGTAAGCTAACTAGAAATACTATTATTTATTTATTTATTTTAAAATTTATTTTTCAAGATAGAGTCTTCCTGTTCTGAAACTCACCGTGTAGACATTCAGAGTCACCCTCAGCTACATCGTGAGTTTGAGGCTGGCCTGGATGGAGTACATGAGCCCTTGTCTTGAAAAGAGCTCCAAGCACAGCAACTACAGCAACAGAAGCAGCTGTGGAAGGACCTGCTCCACTTCTTCCCTCTCAGAGGCGTGTCTATTCTAGAACTTCTAAAACTTCTCCACTCACCTTTCCCTCCCAAGATGTTTTTACCTGATCCCGGGGACACAGGTATAGAAGGCAAGTGTAAGCACCAAACATTAACTGGTAATAAAACATTTAAAAAAAACCTTACTTCAAACTAATCCATTGTTTTTCACTATTTATTAGAGACAAAAGAAATTTTGCACACTAAGGACCAGGATGTACTTGTTTACTTTCATAGAAAAAATTAAATCTTGGTACATACCTGAGCCTACACATACAGAGTACGTTGAATATTTTTCAGAGTAGATTGATATTTTGTTTTATCATCATCAATGTAAGAGTGCCAATTTATATAGCTTGCCTAAATAGAGATTTATAGATAAAGCACCAATTCATATAGGTTTATATACAGAAGAGGTATATTTGTGGCCATTTCAGAAATTATTGGAATTCTGTACTACCTTAGTCAAAAGTCTTTGAACAGAATTGTTTTGTTTTTGTTTTTTATTTGTGTTTTTCGAGACAGAGTTTCTCTGTGCAGTCCTGGATGTCCTGAAACTCACTCTGTAGAGTAGGGTGGCCTCACACTTAGCGTTCACCTGCCTCTGCCTCCTGAAGAATGCAGGGACCAAAGGTGTGGCCGCTGCCACTCAGCTCAGTACTTATTTGTTTGTTGGTTGGTTGGTTTATTTACTTATGAGACTCAAGTCAGTAATTAAAACAGCAAACTTTCAAATTAAACATTCTAGCATAATACAATCTAAAAATACACTAGTGTGATCCATGTTGAGGAACGTCAGTGGGGAAATATTTAACACCTTCATTTTCTGTAAGGAAACCGCTCTGTTTCTTTAAGAGCAGAGACCCTATCGATGCAAAAATCCTCAATAAAATTCTCGCTAACCGAATCCAAGAACATATTAAAGCAATCATCCATCCTGACCAAGTAGGTTTTATTCCAGGGATGCAGGGATGGTTTAATATACGAAAATCCATCAATGTAATCCATTATATAAACAAACTCAAAGACAAAAACCACATGATCATCTCGTTAGATGCAGAAAAAGCATTTGACAAGATCCAACACCCATTCATGATAAAAGTCTTGGAAAGATCAGGAATTCAAGGCCCATACCTAAACATGATAAAAGCAATCTACAGCAAACCAGTAGCCAACATCAAAGTAAATGGAGAGAAGCTGGAAGCAATCCCACTAAAATCAGGGACTAGACAAGGCTGCCCACTTTCTCCCTACCTTCTCAACATAGTACTTGAAGTATTAGCCAGAGCAATTCGACAACAAAAGGAGATCAAGGGGATACAAATTGGAAAAGAGGAAGTCAAAATATCACTTTTTGCAGATGATATGATAGTATATATAAGTGACCCTAAAAATTCTACCAGAGAACTCCTAAACCTGATAAACAGCTTCTGTGAAATAGCTGGATATAAAATAAACTCAAACAAGTCAATGGCCTTTCTCTATACAAAGAATAAACAGGCTGAGAAAGAAATTAGGGAAACAACACCCTTCTCAATAGTCACAAATAATATAAAATATTTTGGCGTGACTCTAACTAAGGAAGTGAAAGATCTGTATGATAAAAACTTCAAATCTCTGAAGAAAGAAATTAAAGAAGATCTCAGAAGATGGAAAGATCTCCCATGCTCATGGATTGGCAGGATCAACATTGTAAAAATGGCTATCTTGCCAAAAGCAATCTACAGATTCAATGCAATCCCCATCAAAATTCCAACTCAATTCTTCAACGAATTAGAAGGAGCAATTTGCAAATTCATCTGGAATAACAAAAAACCTAGGATAGCAAAAAGTCTTCTCAAGGATAAAAGAACCTCTGGTGGAATCACCATGCCTGACCTAAAGCTTTACTACAGAGCAATTGTGATAAAAACTGCATGGTACTGGTATAGAGACAGACAAGTAGACCAATGGAATAGAATTGAAGACCCAGAAATGAACCCACACACCTATGGTCACTTGATCTTTGACAAGGGAGCTAAAACCATCCAGTGGAAAAAAGACAGCATTTTCAACAATTGGTGCTGGCACAACTGGTTGTTATCGTGTAGAAGAATGCGAATTGATCCATACTTATCTCCTTGTACTAAGGTCAAATCTAAGTGGATCAAGGAACTTCACATAAAACCAGAGGCACTGAAACTTATAGAGGAGAAAGTGGGGAAAAGCCTTGAAGATATGGGCACAGGGGAAAAATTCCTGAACAGAACAGCAATGGCTTGTACTGTAAGATCGAGAATTGACAAATGGGACCTAATGAAACTCCAAAGTTTCTGCAAGGCAAAAGACACCATCAATAAGACAAAAAGACCACCAACAGATGGGGAAAGGATCTTTACCTATCCTAAATCAGATAGGGGACTAATATCCAACATATATAAAGAACTCAAGAAGGTGGACTTCAGAAAATCAAATAACCCCATTAAAAAATGGGGCTCAGAACTGAACAAAGAATTCTCACCTGAGGAATACCGAATGGCAGAGAAGCACCTGATAAAATGTTCAACATCCTTAATCATCAGGGAAATGCAAATCAAAACAACCCTGAGATTCCACCTCACACCAGTCAGAATGTCTAAGATCAAAAATTCAGGTGACAGCAGATGCTGGCGAGGATGTGGAGAAAGAGGAACACTCCTCCATTGTTGGTGGGATTGCAGGCTTGTACAACCACTCTGGAAATCCGTCTGGCAGTTTCTCAGAAAATTGGACATAGTACTACCGGAGGATCCAGCAATACCTCTCCTGGGCATATATCCAGAAGATGCCCCAACTGGTAAGAAGGACACATGCTCCACTATGTTCATAGCAGCCTTATTTATAATAGCCAGAAGCTGGAAAGAACCCAGATGCCCCTCAACAGAGGAATGGATACAGAAAATGTGGTACATCTACACAATGGAGTACCTCTCAGCTATTAAAAAGAATGAATTTATGAAATTCCTAGCCAAATGGATGGACCTGGAGGGCATCATCCTGGGTGAGGTAACACATTCACAAAGGAACTCACACAATATGTACTCACTGATAAGTGGATATTAGCCCCAAACCTAGTATAACCAAGATATAAGATACAATTTCCTAAACACATGAAACTCAAGAAGAATGAAGACTGAAGTGTGGACACTATGCCCCTCCTTAGAATTGGGAACAAAACACCCATGGAAGGAGTTACAGAGACAAAGTTTGGAGCTGAGATGAAAGGATGGACCATGTAGAGACTGCCATATCCAGGGATCCACCCCCTAATCAGCATCCAAACGCTGACACCATTGCATACACTAGCAAGATTTTATTGAAAGGACCCAGATGTAGCTGTCTCTTGTGAGACTATGCCGGGGCCTAGCAAACACAGAAGTGGATGCTCACAGTCAGCTAATGGATGGATCACAGGGCTCCCAATTAGGAGCTAGAGAAAGTAGCCAAGGAGCTAAAGGGATCTGCAACCCTATAGGTGGAACAACAATATGAACTAACCAGTACCCCGGAGCTCTTGACTCTAGCTGCATATGTATCAAAAGATGGCCTAGTCGGCCATCACTGGAAAGAGAGGCCCATTGGACACGCAAACTTTATATGCCCCAGTACAGGGGAACGCCAGGGCCAAAAAGGGGGAGTGGGTGGGTAGGGGAGTGGGGGTGGGTGGGTATGGGGGACTTTTGGTATAGCATTGGAAATATAAATGAGCTAAATACCTAATAAAAAATGGAAAAAAATAAATAAAAAGTACAACTTTGGAAAAAAAACAAACAAACAAACAAAAAAAGAGCAGAGACCCTCACGTGTGCAGTAAAGCACTGCACTCATAGCACACAGTAGTCTCAATGCCCAGATATTTTAGCAGCAGCATTGGTGCTGTATGGTATGTCCACCCTTGTGGAGAAAAGGGCATTATATTCAGACCCAGGGCTGCAGTGAAGCCGTGTGAGGCAAGGTGGTGAACCCAGAAACAGCTCGCACTCACCTTACTTTTGACTTGGTGTTAACTTTGGTTGCTTGTGCCTTCAGAAGTCGTTTACTTTGCACAACCCCATTCTGAGCTCCATTACCACCTGTGGGGTTGCCATCCATAGTTAAATGAACTGTGGCCTATTACACAGCATTGATGGCTTTAATTTCTGAACGAGGCAGGTTTTTATAATAAAAAGTAGATATGCCTCAAGGCTGTTGGGAAAGCTATAAGGCCCTATACTTTAGGGACAAGAAAAAGAGCCCTTCTTCCCAATAAAGGGTAAAAAGAGTGCGGACAGGAGAGAGAAATTGAAGGTGCATTTGAACATGCCATTCCTCTTGCTGGTCCCACCACTGAATGTGATACTGGGTGTCCCTGTCCTCATAGCGCCACTTTAGTCCAACATCACTGCAGAGGCTACGGAAGCTTCGTCCTCAACACCCGTGTGTTGCTCAAAATTCCTTGGTATCTGAAGAACGAGGGTCTGGATATTCAGTGTGATGCAAAGGGTCCGTCACAGTTTCAGGCCCTGCGTCTCATACCAGGCCCCCTGTCCCCTGGCCACCTGGACACTTGCTACTTGCCATCCACCCTGGTTCCTTTGCTGTCTTTTCTGCCAGGTCCTTTGCCCTGTGTCCATCCCCATACCCTAGCATACCTTGGTCTTTGCGGAAGTCCTCCTGTGGGACTCCCCAGTGGGAGTGTCAGTTCCTCTGAGGCCTAACCAGTTTCAGGGCAAATCTTGTCTTCCTCACTTTCTCCTTTGAGCCCTGCTGGTGTGTTCATGTTCAGAGCTGGACACTGTGTTGCATGCTGGGATACAATAGAGGAGTGATGTGGCATCTGGCCTGAGGACCCTTGGAATGCTGAGTCTAGACACCTACAATCAGACTGACACCTACTACATACAGGTTTATACCAGCATATGACAGAGGCAGCCTTGGGGCACAGTGACCCAACTCCTGGCACACCTTCATGATACACCCTTAAAAGCAGAGCACAGGCATTATTTATGGTGAGCTGCTGGTCTGGGAAATTCTGATGGCAAAGATCAGATTTAGTTCCTGTTTTGGGGACTAAATGTGAAATGCCCCCACAGTTTACATGTTGGAATGCTTGATCCCCAGCAGGTGGCGCCATTTGGGTGAAGGATGTTAATCAGCAGACAATAATCATTGGGCTTTTGAGGGCTATAATCCAATCCTGCTTTTTGTTCTTTCTGCTTTCTTATTCAGCAGTATGTTAAAAAAAAATCGTTCTACAACTCCCACTGCCAGACAATGGCCCCAGCAGCCATGTTTCAACAGGCAACTCCTCCCCTTCAGAAGGCAGCCCTCCAATTTACAGACAGGGGCTCCAGCCACCATGCTGTAAGGTCTCACTGCTAGATAAAGGCTCCAACCACAATGCTGCAAATCCCACTGACAGACAGGGGCCAGCCACCATGCCTTCCCCCCATCATGGACTGCTGCTGTGAGCTAACATAAATCTCCCTTCCTCGACTCCCTTTCATTGTGTATTTTTTCACAGCAAGATGGAAAGAAACAAATAGTCTCGTCTAGGATTACCTCCTCTGGGATAGTTCATCACGTAGAGAAAGTACTTTGTGAGGTTCAGCTTGACAGGCAATTTCCTCTTTAATTTGAGCTGTGATTTACAGCTGTCAAACTACTTCCTGTATGCCCATCTCATCCAGTGCCCTAGGACAGTGGCTCTCAATTTTGTCTGTTTCAGTTTTATTTAAATTTAATTTCATTTTCTTTTTTTTTTATTTGTTATGTGTACAGGTGTTTGCCTGCATGTATGTCAAGTGCACCACGTATGTACAGTGAGTGTGGAAATGAGAAAAAAAAGAGTGTCGGAAAGTCTGGGACTGGAGTTAGAGACAGTTGTGAGCTGCCATGTGGGTGTGGGAATCGAACCCCTGTCCTTTGGAAAAGCAACCAGTGCTCTTAACTGTAGATCCACCACTCCAGCCAGCCCCAGGCTTAGCTATCAGATTCATAAAAATCCCAATGATTGGTAGTACCAATCCCCTTTGTCTCAATTTTGTTCCAAAAAATGAGCTCAGAAATTCACGGCAGCATCTGAGTAAGTTGAACTCCCAAAGTTCATTTGTAAATCGACTGTTTGGAATGCCTGGTGGGCATTTCCACGGAAGACATGCTTTATACAGTGATGAAGCCATCAAGGTCTCCCAAGATGCCTGGCTAGCATGTGAGATAGCAAGAAATGCTAACACAGTAGGGAATCCCAGAAATTCCCAGAGACTATTTCCTGGGAGCAAAGCAAAGATAGAGGCTCCTGGGAGTGGGTGGGGCCCAGCTGTCACCAGGCAGGAGATGTACAGGCGGGGCTTGCCCCTCCCCATGGAAGTCTGAGTGGTGAGGTAAGGCTAGGAGAGCTTGGGGCTGGGGGTGGGGTGAGAAGAGAGGTCAAGGGAGAGGTTGAGGGGATAGGCAAATTACCCCAGTACTCAAGAGGCTGAGACAGGAGAATCCAGAGTTGGGGGGGGGGAGAGAGAGAGAGAGAGAGAGAGAGAGAGAGAGAGAGAGAGAGAGAGAGAAATAGAGACAGACAGAGACAGAGAGAGGGAGACACAGAGAGACGGAGACACACACACAGAGAGACAGAGACCCTATCTCAAATTAAAACAGAACAATCAAAATCCGAAACATTTCAAGTCAAAACTGAGCAAGAAGCAATGCAGGCAAGTTTTGCAGATATGGTGGTGGGATTATGAGTTAAATCTCAGTATTTTCAACCGAGACGAGTGGAGGTTGGGACTAAGTTATTTTTGTTACTGCAGCTCTTAGGTTTTGAGGAGGATTGATTTTTGGTAGAACTTGTTACTGGGTCTGGGCCATGTGAGTTTCAGGGTTTATTTGGACTCCTTAAGTTTAATGCTATGTCCTAGACTGTGGAGGGAGGAGATCGTATGAATCATGCAAAATGAGAAAGAAAGAAAGTAAAAACAGAAGATTTCCTCCCATTTTTGCTCTCTATACATTAATTGGACCAGCATTTTTGGAATGCTTGCCAAGTCTCTATTTAGTGCTACGAGAAACATGGGATGGGCTGAGGTGGATGTAAGAGGATCCTGCCACTGAGGAGCACATGGGTCCGAGGGCAGACACTGATGCACACAAAATGATGGCCGTCTACACAGGTGCAGGTGCGTTAGAATGGGTGTGTGCACACGATGCACAGGAACACAGATAAAGGAGGGCTGTCTCTGCTGGGCTGGACCTTGGGTTAGATCTCTACAGCTTCTTGCTTTCCAGGTGTTCCTGGAAGCCACTTCCATTAGTTCCACTCCTTGTTTTCTGAAATTTGCTTTATTGTTTTTATTTCTTTCTTTAAATAATGACTTAAAAAGGAAGAATTTCAGGCTGGGCATGGTGATGCCTTTATTTATTACACAAGGGAAAAAGAGGCAGGTGGATCTCTGAGTTTGAGACCAGCCTGGTCTACAAAGCAAGTTTCAGCACAGCCAGGGCTACACAGAGAAACCCTGTCTGGAAAAAAATTGTAAATTAAGAATTGGGTATTCATATACATACATATATTTGAACACATGTGGTCTCTTCTACTGTTTGAACATGTCCTCAAATTTGATATGCTGGAAACTTGGCCCCCAAAACAGGGGTGGCTAGGACCACATACATCACCATTGTAGAACCACATTTGCTGTGCTGAAAAGTAGGTCATCAGAATGTCGGCAGGTCTGCGTCCTGCTGTGGGGGAAGGAGCTGTGTACTCTGGCTGTTTTAACTGCATCCAGCACAGCCCCTTGTTTCCTGAGACTGGATCTATATGAGCATTACACTGTTATGTCTTTGGAATCTTAAAATATAAAGCATGTATGATATAAAACAAGTCTTTTAAAAAGTTGCACACACTGTATAACGATGAACTCAAAATGAACTGAAAACCTGACTCTCAAAGCTGAGCTCCAAAGCCATAGGGGAAAAGAGAAATAGGTCTTTGTGAGAGAGAGTGGATCACAAAGTGTTTCTTAAAGATGACACCAAAACACATGTCAAAGGAAAAACAAGAGAAAACAAATACACAACAAAGTGAAAAACATTTCCAGTTCAAGGGACACTATTAAAAAAGAGGGCAGCTCGCAGAAAGATACTATTTGCAAATTGAGTATCTGAAAGAGAATTCTGTAATTATCAGTATGATGTGATCCGATTTTAACATGAATGTGAGTTTGAATAGACATTTTGAAGAGCAAGAATGGATGCTGAACTGATGTCAAAGTCTGCAGGAAAGTGCTGGTCAACACCCAGTGCAAGGCTAGACTGAAATAGTAACGAGGGAGCGGCAGCAGGTGTGGGAGATTGGAAGAGCCTGTATTGCTAGAGTGGAAGTGAAATGACACAGCCACTAAGGGAAACAAGTTTACCTTTCTTCAAGAGCAAAATTGCCAGATGCATCACAGTAGGACCTGGCAATTCCCTCCCTAAATGTACCCAAGAGAAACAAAAACACATGCTCACACAAAAGAGGAAAAGCTGAGGTCATAGAGCATTTCTCCTAAAAGCCCTCCCTCAAATGGAAACAACCACATAGTATCTCTTGGATACAATAGGGCACTAGTTAGTGAGGAGAAAGCTAAAGCCATCAACGGTGTGTTATGACCTGGAGCCTTTGAAATATTATGCAAAGTGAACTATTATGCAAACCAGACAAAAAAGGTCACTTATTGAAATGTATGACTTCATTTATATGAGATGAACAAAATATGCAAGCCTATAGAAACAGAAAGCAGATTAGTGGTGGTTTACAGTTGAGGTGAGGGGAAGGAGGAATGGGGAGGAGCTACAAACAGAGGTGTGGCTTCTTTTAGTTTGGAAGTGATGAAAAAACCATCAGCTCAGTAATTCTAGCAGCCATATTAATATGAGGCATGCATAAACCACTAAGTTTTTAAAGGGAAATGATATAGTACTTGAATTCATCTTTTAATTTTTACTTATTTATGTGTGTGCTTGTCTGTCTGTCTGTCAATCTGTCTGTCTGTGTCTGTATGTGCACTTGAGTGCAGGTGCCTTTGGAGGCCAGAAGAGGGCATTAGATTCACTAGTACTTTAGTTTGGGGTTGTGGGGAGACGGGGTGGTGGGGCATGTTATGAACCACCCAAGGTGGTTGCTGGGTCTTTGGCAGAATAGGAAGTGCTCTCAACTGCTAAGTCCCTGAATTATAGTTTAATAAAACCATATTTTTTTCTTTAAAAGATTCCATATCTTATATCCACAGAGAGGAAGTTTCAAGACTGCCAGCTGCTCATGTATCCAAGGGTGATCCAATTAAGTAGCAGTCTGTCGTCAATCACTGAGAATTTTTAAATTTTTTTTCTTTTCTTTTCCTCCCCAGAGGTGAGCAGCTGGGGTATGTTCTCTGGCATGGGTGAAGTGTTCATTGAACAGAAACAAAACCATTACATCCCACTTACTGCAGAGCTGTCAGCAACACTCACATAGCTTTCTTGTTTTCTATTTTTTTTTTAAAGAATTGCTAAATAAGTACAGACAGCCGGAAGGAAGCCAGAACGTTTGATTGTAAGTTAGTGATTTCTTTCTCAGAGGCTCTTCCTTGGTGGTCTGAAGACAATGGGTGGTCTTGGGAAGCCAGTAGGTCACATGTCTGTTACTCCGCTGTGCATAGGGTGAGAGGGGGATGCATGAGGTAGCAGTAGACTGTAGACTGGGTGGGTAGCAACTGCCCTGCCACAAGGGCTGTACCTCCAGCATTAGGGGACTGTGACCACCTAAGGCCAGCTGTTCCCATTGGCTTCTCTTCTCTTCTCTTCTCTTCTCTTCTCTTCTCTTCTCTTCTCTTCTCTTCTCTTCTCTTCTCTTCTCCCCTCCCCTGCTCCCCCCGCCTCTCTCGTCTCATACTATAGCTCAGGCTAGCCTATAATTCATTCTAGCTTGGTCTGGCCTTAATCTCACTGTGATTCTCCAATTGCTAGGATTACAAGCATGACAATTCTTAGCCAGCTTTCCCAATGTTAGACATGGAAGCTGGACATTTGCTGTCTGTTAAAGTCATATATACATATGAGATATGATTTTATATATGTGGGCTAAACAAAACCTCTGTGGGCCGAGTTCACACTGCAGGCTGCAGTGTGTGAGTGATGCCATAGGGGCTTTCTGCCCTGGATCTTTGGCACAATTCACATAAAAATCCCAGTTAATGTTGAGACGATACTTGGAATCCATCTAGTTTAAGCTCCTACCCTGAGTTGACTTGTCTTCTGCAACACACAGACATTCTGAATTTAAGGATGTTAGTAATTCAAACCAGAAACGTACTATTTCTTTGTTGGAAATAAGCAAACAAACAACCTTGTGGGCTGGGGATACAGATGAGGGGATGGGATGAGGCAGGTCCAGGATCCTACGCTATGAACCAGAGGAGGAGGTGGACCAAGGGGGTGTGCTTAGGGTATGAACCAGTGGGTGAGATGGGTCAAGGGGTGTGCCTAAGGACATGAACCAAGAACAGCTTCCATGGCAACTCACTTGTTTCATTGCTCTGGAGTGATGCTCTCTATGCTAGCATTTTTTTTTAAAGACACAATTTGCTAAAATGCATGAGCAAAGTTGGAGCTAAGGTTTCCAGAATTCCCTGAAAGAAACAAAATTTCTCACTGGGAGCAGAACTCAGAATTTATATCCAAGTGGCTCCTTTTACCAAGGACGGAGTGAAGACCTACATTAAGTGATGTATTCCATTAAGGAATAGCTAGTGTTTGTGGCTAAATCTCAACACAGCTCAGATTTCTTCTCAGGACTCGAGAGACTATATGACTCACAGCGTTCAGTTCTTGGAGATAGATGATGACTAAGAGAAATTAAATTAAAAGGATCAGGGGTTTGTTTGACTTCAGAATGACTTTAACAGAATAACGAGATAACGCACCTAAGTTATCTGTAATGGCAGCCAGCTGGAGACCCATGCTCCTGGAGACAGGCATGGTGTGAACCTGGGGACATGATCACATCCCCTTGTGTCCCTCTTCGTAATGGGATCCTATTGATGGCCGCTCATAAGTGCCTGGTGGGAACAGGTATTTTGCTGCATCCATTTGGAAGAGATGTAGGGAGCAGCAGAAGGTGGGAAAGGAGGAGAAATGGAAGAACCAAGCAGTCACCAGGTCTAATTAGTCTGTCTCAGAGTCGCTGAATGTCCTGTATAATTTCCTTGCAAAATGACCAGGCTTTAATCCTTTCAGCGAGGTTAGTGGGCATGAAGACAAAAGCAGGAACTGACAAGTCCATGGAGTTGGCTGAGAGATTATGCTCTTGGCTCCTGCTATTGACTTTTTAGTTGCTTTCTTTGGTGTAGTACCTACACATATTTGACAAGCCCAAATAAGAATAAAGTCCGGGCAGGAACAATGACCCCTTATTAAATGCAGAGATAGTTATGAGTCACAAGAACTCAACAGAAAGCCTCAGTTCCGGTAATTAGCTTTTTTTTTTTTTTTTTTTTTTTTTTTTTTGTGGCATTTGATTTTGGGCTTTTTCTTTAATTATGCAGAACTGCCCAAAGTATTGAAACGGCAGGCTGGAACATGCTGCCTTCCGCAGGGGAGTAGAACTTCTCAGCCCTCGCCACTCTTATGAGCCAACCACTAATTTCATCCTGTCTCTCCCCTAAATGGAGTTGGAAACCTTCTAAGCCTTTTGTGTGAATCCAGGGGTGCTGGAAAATAGTCTGGCAAATTCTGACAAGCATCACTTCAAGAGTACATTTATGCCTTGGCTGAGAAGCCTGAACCAAAAGCTGCTGGGTTGTCATGGCAACAGACATACACACGCACCCGCTTCTGAAATGACACAACCTTCCCAACGGGACCGGCTGTGGAAGGCAAAGCTGGCTTATCCACGCGCTCAGAAGGGACGGTGCTTGCGACCCCGGTGTGGTGTCACAGGGCACGCTACCCCTTCTAGCTCGCTCACTGTCACCAAATTCTCAGTTTTCCTTCAAGCCCTGTGAAATTGATGCCAAACAGCAATGTCTGATTGCAAAATAATGACTACTCCATCCCAAAATGTTTTCCATACTTTTCCACAGAGGTTTGGGGTATTGCTCTCCTACACTGAAGGGGAACATGGGCGAGCCGGAAGGAAGCCCACCATAGCAGGAAGTGAAGTTGAGCAGGACTAGGAGGCCTTCCTAGGAACATAAAGGTCCCAAAATGAGCAGTTAAGTCATCACTCACTCTGGTAGTTCCTGAAGAACGGAGTATCCACAATAGAATGGAACTCATATGTGAAAACAACAGCCAACAATAAACCCACACAGGAAATAGCGCACACGGAACGGAAGCGAAATTCCTGAAGGTGAGCCTCAGCAAGTTACAACAGAGGGGAAGGCTGGAGCGCGTCCCTTCCATTAGGCTTGAAATGAAACCACAGGGACCTATTCATGAGAAGCAAAATTAGCCTCCAGTTCCATTTTTGTGACATTAGCGGTGGCGGTGAGTGCTCCACAGCTAGACTTAATTGGCACTAAACACCTGAGAGGAAGGAAGGCACAGAGAGCACCTGGGTCTTAAATGATAAGGTCTTCTTGAAGCTGGGAACATTCTGTACCTAGAGATGGAGCCAGCATCGCAAGCAACCCGAAAATCAAAGTCCATGTCTGTTGGTAGTAGTGGATTCATCCCATTTTTTCCCCTCTCTAGACCATAAATATTTGAGTCTAGATACTCTGAAGTTAAAGATCCCAGTCCCTCAGTTCTATTTTTTCTGTCTTGTGATTAGCCAAAAATTTTAATTCCAGTTTTAATTTTGGATTAAAATTTAAAAAAGAAAAAGTTTTAAAACCTAGGGAGAAAGATACTCTCATTGTGTATTCCTGGGTGTTACAGTTGGTTTTGGTAAATACATATGGTGCAGGAAAAGAACTAAAGGAGCCTGCCTCAGGAGACGAATGGAAAGGAAATCCAGCCAGCTGTCAAGTGTGGGGGCAGAGCATAGGGCCTGGAGTGGTGTTAGAGGAAAAGACACAGACCCTTTCTAGGCAGAAAAAAGCTCTGACGCTTGTCTCGGTTCCCGTTCTCCTCCGTATTACATCTACCCTATTTATATTATTGTTTTGTTTTTGAGACAGGGTCTTAATGTAGTTCAGGCTATTCTTAAACTTGCTATGCAGCTAAGTGGGGACCTTGAATATCTGATCCACCTGTGCAATGCCGGAACTTCAGGTTATGACACCACGCCCAGTTGTATTCTGTGCTGGAGATCAAATGGAAGGCTTCTGTGTGCACAGTCTATTAACAGCGGCTGCCTCTGCTCCCTAACCTTGCGGCCAGTTCAAGTGCGAGCATTTGAGATGCTCCGTCGCTTTCTCCGCTGGTAGCTATCTATCAAGTCCTTTCTCAAGATGTCTTCAGATGCCCATCTTTCACAAAATTCCCTCCACACCATGTCACCTGGGCGTGACTTCCCTGTCAGACATTATTTGTTCTCCGGTGTTACTCCAATGTGAAGAGTTACCACATAGCTGAAACGGACACCAGTGTATGAGCTGAGTGGGTTTCACCCAGCCACCGATGGGCAGGCAAGCACTAATAGAAAATCAGAAAGTTACCACTCTGCCCTGGAGCATCCAGTCTCAGCAGGAGTAAGCACATCTTCTCTCACTGAAGTCCAACCAGGAAGTCCAGTTAGGGGAAGGGGAGCCAATGACAGGCAGCAGAGGCAGAGACAGCCCCCTGTGCAACTGTTAGGAGACCCACATGAAGACCAAGCTGCACATCTGCTCCAAAAGAATAGGGGGGCCTAGGTCCAGTCCCTGCTTGGTTGATGGTTCAGACTCTGTGAACCCCATGGGCCCAGATTAACTGACTTTGTAGGTCTTCTTGCAGTGTCCTCGGCCCCTCTGGATCCCTCAGTCCTACCCCCCACTCTTCCACAAGTCCTGCCTGATGTTTGGCTGTGGGCTTCTGCAACTGTGTGTCCATCTGCTGCTGGATGAAACTGCTCAGAAGCTAGGCTCTCCTTCTCTGAGAAGGGGTGCGGGGAGGATAATGGAAGGAGGGACTTGTAGAGGTGGGACTTGGAGGAGAAGGGACTGCAATCAGGATGTACAGTGAATAAGTAAATAATAAATAAGAAAGTCTAAAAGTTCTGAAAACTCTAGAGCTCTTCTCTGTGAGGTTTGGAAATCATAGAATCTTTCAAACTCGCATTTCTGCGTCACCATGGACATATGAGAGTCATTGGAAAGCAGAAGTCTGTGACTAAAGTTCCCATCGCATCCAGGGAAGCCATTATATTGCATTCATGTATTTGGGGATGACATCAATTTCCATTAACGGCTATGCTCCTTGTTAGGTTTGTGAAATACCACTGTGGCGCCACCTTGTGGCCACTACCCAGAACGCTTACAGAATCTTGTACTTGACCATCACAGAGGTCTTGGCTCCTCACATCAATATTTTTATATTTAAAAAATAAAGTGAAATACAGCCTTGGAAAATCCTAAATCTAGAGAGAGCTTTTACAGTTTTTAGCTGAAGTGAACCCAGTGAGGATTCATAGTAGTTACCATGAAAACAAAATTAGAGTTTGTACTTGATATTCATTGCTAGATTTCCCTCAACATCATTGGGTTGTATTTCCACACTATTTCTTAAATAAAACTGGCCACTGGTCTGTAAAAGTTGCCATATTCCGTTTATGTTAATTAATTCTTCACAGGCCGTTTAACTTCTTTTTTTAAAAACTTGTATCCCTAATAATTTTTAATTAGTAGTAAGATCTCCATTGAGATTAGATCTTGATCAGGAAGGGGGAGGGGGGTGTGTGTGTGTTGTTTGTGTTTGTGTGTGTTGTGTGTGTTTTGTGTGTGTGTATGTGTGTGTGATGTGTGTATGTGTGTTGTGTGTATTGGTGTGTGTTGTGTATGTGTGTGTGTTTGTATGTATGGTGTGTGTGTGTTTGTGGTATGTGTGTGTGGTGTATGGTGTGTGTTGTGTATGTGTGTGGTGTGTGTGTGTTTGTGGTATGTATATGTGTGTGTGGTGTATGGTGTGTGTTGTGTATGAGTGTGGTGTCTGTGTTGTTTGTGTGTGTGTTGTGTATGTGTGTGGGGTGTGTGTGTTGTTTGTGTGTGTGTTGTGTATGAGTGTGGTGTGTGTGTGTGTTGTTTGTGTTTGTGTGTGTGTTGTGTATGAGTGTGGTGTGTGTGTGTTGGGGGTGGTGGTAAGTAGCACAGGGCATGCTCCATGCCTCCTGGCCATCCCCATTCACAGATCCTGGTGTCCTGGGGCTGGTGGGAGTTGCAGAGATCTGATTGAGGTACAGTCAGGGAGAGGGTGATTCAAAAGCTTCTATTTATTTAGTTTTAGAATCGTTCTAGACAAAGAACTGGAAAGAAATGCCCTTGGCATTTACATTTCTCCTACCTGGAAACAGTACTTGAAGTTTCTATAGAAATTCTCTACTGAATAAGAATGCTCTGGAAAACAGGGGAGGGGGTGTGGGGGTGGCAGGTGGAGGGTGGGGCACTAAGGATACTGACAGTGTGACCACTGTCAAGATGAGCCTGGCCTGGTGGTACATGCCTGTCATCCCAAGCTTGAGAGTCGGAGGCCAAAGATCAGGAATTGAAGGTCTTCCTTGCATTGCTGTCCCAGAACAAGAAAATCACAAAAGGAGGAGAACAGAGGAGGAAACTCACCGCCCCTCCTCCCCCACGAGCTCCCCAGGGAGGTCAAAGCCAAAGGTCCCTATGTCTTAACCTGAATGTCTGAGCTGGAAAGCTGTTTCACTATTCTAAAAATAAATAAAAGCCAAGGCTGGACCCTGGGTTTAAGACTCTGCACATTAAACCATCTGAAGGACAGCCTGGGAGGCGGTGATCTGTGGAACTCCTCCCAGCTTTGGAAACATTGGTTTTTGACTGTCAGTCATCCCCAGTTCCTGTGGTCCTTTAGTGAGTTCCGGCACGTGGGAAGCTGTGTTTCTTTGGGGTCAAAAGTCAGACTTGTAGGAGACTGAAGCAGGGATGGGTTTTGAGGTGTTGGTTTAATCCATGGGCTTCTGGGTTTCCAAAGGATGCTACATTTGCCCTCAATGCCAGCGTTCAGAAAACAAATTGTTAAGGGTAGACATCTTGTGTGGGATTAAAAGCCACAGGGATGCTCGGTTTTTCTAAATAACAAGTTTGTTTGTTTATAACAAGTTTGTTTGTTTGTTTGTTTGTTTGTTTCATGTAACCAGGCTGGCCTTGAATTCTCTATGTAGCTGAGAATAACATCTAACGCCTGATTTTTCCTTAATTTCCTGGTGTGCTATATCATAGACATATACCAGCCAATATGTTTATACAGTGCTGAGATCGAACCCAAGACCTTATACATAAGTAGGCTAACAACTACTCTACCAAAGGAACCAGTTACATCCCCAGCCCACACATGAACCATTTATGCCTGCATGCAGGTCTGTGTACCACACGTTTATAGCGCCTGTGGAAGAGAGCATTGTCTCTTCTGGGACTGGAATTACAGATGGTTTGAGCTGCCATATAGGTGTTGGGAGTCAAACCTTGGTCCTGGAGGAGCAGCCAGCAGAGCTCTTAACAGCCGAGCCATCTCTCCAGCCCCAAGGGAGCCACTTTTGAAAGCCTTTTACTCAGCAAGATAGTTCTATAAATGATTGTTACTTACAAGTTACAGACTGAACAAAACCACTCAGAACCCCATAAAAGCTTTCATTTCAGGCTACTGTGTGCAGAAAAGAGGGGCATTATTTTACTTCCATTTATTGACATGGTGATGGGGGTCCTTCTGTTAGATATTTGCATAGCTACAATATGCAGAGAAGACAGGATTGGGTTTCCCTTGGTAAGGCTTATGATAATGTACATGGGTGATCTAGAGAATATCTGTGCTAAGCAAATGAAAACCAACCACAGGGCTAGGTGTGAAAGGTTCATGTCTAATACTGGTGTCCAAGAGACTCACGCAAGAGGACTATCTTAAGATTTAGGTCAACCCAGGCTGCATAGTAAGGGCCAGACCAGCCAACGCTACAGAGTTAGGCCTTGTCTCATAAAAACAAACCAAAATGGAATGAAAAGAAGAAAAAGAAGAAGAAGAAAGAAAGGACAGAAGGCAGATTGCAGGCATGAGTGTTCTGAAGGACTTTGGAAGTTCAGCATGGCAGCCAGCGAGGCAGTCACTATAAATCCTTGGTTTTCCTTCAAAATGAGAATTGCCAGAACCCCTCAAACACTCATTATCCTATAAACACTCATTATCCTATAAACACTCATTATCCTATGGTGGTTGCTGTACATTTGTCTTCTCTTTTTGCTCTACTTTTTTTTTTTTTTTTTTTCTGAGACAGGGTTTCTCTGTGTAGCCCTGGCTGTTCTGGAACTCACTTTGTAGACCAGGCTGGTCTTGAACTCAGAAATCTGCCTGCCTCTGCCTCCCAAGTGCTGGGATTAAAGGCGTGCACCATCACTACCCAGCTACATTTTTTAAAGTTAAAAAAACCCAAACATATGCATATTTCTCAAAACCTCATTTGTATGAATTCCACAATATGAATTGTCACACAGTGATTTTCGAATTGGTGAACATTCCCTGTAAAACAGTGGCCCTCATCTTAAAAGGTCCTGGACAATTTCAAATAGAAAAAAATATATAGAGAGGAAAGTGTTAAGGATATGGAAAAAGATTGCCTCTGAAATGAAGATGGCGAGAGCCAAGAGGCTAGAGGCTGGGAGCTAGAGATTGCAGGCTGAGACTGGAGGGCAGGAAGCTGGGAGATAGAGGTTAAAGGTCAGGACTGGAAGCAGGAAGCTCTAGAGGCTGAGACCCAGAGAATAGCAGCTGAAGGCTAGAGGGGGCAGGAGCCAACAAAGGTTTGAATCTCCAGGAGACCATAGTTAAGGAGGGCAGTTTCATTAGACACTTCCTCTTTTTCTTTCAGCTTGTGTGTGTGTGTACGTGAGTGTGTGCATGAGTGTGTGTGTGCTTGTATCACTGCATGGATGAAGGTTAGAGGACAATCTGTAAAAGTTGATTCTCCCTCAGGGGACAGGAGTCTTGAACTGGTTGACTTTCTCTGCAAGATAAAGAATTAAAAGGCAGGAAAGTCTTGAGCACAGCAGATAGAGGTAGAGACATTGCAAACACAGCAGAGTAGCAGAGTCAGCGGTTAAAGAAAGACGTTGATTGGGGGGAGGAAACTCACAGGTACAGCAAGACACAGAGGGAAAAACCTCTCTGCCAAACAGAGGGGGCGGGGCTCAGATACAGAGAGGGGGCGGGGCTCAGATGCAGAGAGGGGGCGGGGCTCAGATGCAGTCTCTCATCTGGGGCTCGGGTTTAAGCATCAGTTGATGGGCCCTCCTCTCCTAATCTAGGGATGGTCAGGGTAAATGACAGGGTAGCTGAGAGGTCTACAACTTTGGTGTAAACATCTGGCTTTGAACTTGTCTGACCAGTCCTTCAGCATGCTGATCTCACTGGCTGGAGAAAAAAAAAAGCCTGCTAGTCTTTGGTTTTAAGCTGCCAGGCTTTGGTCTCTGGTCAGAAGGGCAAGGAAGAAGCCACCATCTTGGAAGTTGACTTATCCTTATTACTTACCTGTCTTAGTCATGGCCCCTCTCCCTATCTGTCTGTCTATCAGGCATCAAATGTCTAGTCTGTGGTGGTCTGAATGAGAATGGTCCCATAGTCTCATGGTCGAATGCTCAGTTCCCAGTTAGTGGGAATGTTTGAACACTGTTAGGAGACATGGCCTTGCTGGCGTAGGGTGTGGCCCGTTGGAGGAGTTATGTCACTGGGGGTGGGCTTTAAGGTTTAGGAAACCCAAGACAGGTCCAGTCTCACTCTCTTTTCCTCCTGCTTGCTGATGAGGATGTAAGCTCTTAGCTACTGCTTCCATACTATGCCTGCCTGCCTGCTTGCTGCTACATTCCCCACCACGATGACCATAGACTTAACTTTCTGAAACTGTAAGTAAGCCCCATTGAAATACTTTCTTCTGTAAGTTGCCTTGGTCATGGTGTTGCATCTCAGCAATAGTAACTAACTAAGACCTAGTCTCTCAGGTCCCAGGGTTCAAATTCAGGTTGTCAAGCTTGCCAGCAAGCATCTCTAACCACTGACCCTCCTGCCAGCCCATATTTTATTTTTGAAGTAGAAAGTTTAAAAAGAATTTGAATAGCTCTGACAAACTATTTCTTCATGCTTTATCTTCATGCAAGGACTTACTCCATGTGCTTGGCTGCACTGACAAGGCATCAGAAGCCCAGAGAAGTGACATGAAGTATCAGGACCCTGAACACAAGCAGCTTCCAGCCTGCTCTAGGTCTCAAAGGGGCAGAGTTCAAGAGTAAATTGCAAATAACCCCAAAGTTGGAAAGGAAGGCTTACCTGGGGAGAGTTGGGGCCCAGGGTCTAATAAAGTATAGACAAGTGTGCTGTGGCATCCATTTCCTCCAACATATCACAGAAGAAAGGGTTCCGTGTTATATGTTGTGAAGGAAGTAGGTCACCACATCCTTGGTTAAGCTACAAAAAGGACATTAGGCACGGACTCTTGGGCACTGAAATCCCATGAGCTCAGATGCAGTGTTGGACCGAGCTGGGTCCCTGCTCAATGTGAGGGTTGGGCCTTTGCAGATCTTGGAAGTGGTGGGTCCAAGGCACAAGAAGTAGCTTAGCCAGAGACCTTGGTAAACTGGCTCCACAGAGATTGAGCCTTCCCACCTGCTCTCAGATCACACAGATCGCTCTCTGAGGAAAGGAGGAAACACTAGCTGAGCCCAGCCTGAGTTGCTGAGTGACCACGTTATTTCCTCAGTGGACCCCACCCCTCACACTAAAAGAAACCCCAGGCCTCAGAATTAGATGCTCTGAAATGACTTAAACTGGTGGCCAGTGTTTCTCATGCTGTTCTTAGGGTCTGAATAGTTACCTGCGGCAGACAACACTATCCGGTCCTGACCTGCTCACAGGACCACCCCTAGTGAAAAACAGAGGGCTCTTGGACTCTGCCAGTGAGTGGAAGGTGGAGCCTCTAATTAACTAACTAATTAATTACCTCAGTTTTCACATGAGGAAAAGTGAGGCGCTGCAACCAAGCAAGACTTCCAGCTTTGTAATCAGTGAGTTCACACATGAAGGACAGAGATAGCAAGTTTTAATTATTTCTTTTTTCAGGTTGACACATTAGGCCACACCATCTGGTCCACACTGGTGTCAAGAACTGGGGGGAAAACAAGGCTGACCCCATGCAGGAGGAAGAATGGAAAGACTGAGGGTGGATATGAGAGCCAGCAGGGGCAGGAGAGGACTTGACCAGAAGAGAAATGGATAAAGGTTTTAGTTTCATGACTGCCTTGTGATAAAATACCTCAACACAAGGAAGCTTAAGAGAAAAAGGTTGCTGCGTTCACAATTCCAGGTTACAGTCCGTCATAGTGGGGACGTCAAGGCAGCAGAAACCTAAAACAGTCACATCAGCTAAGAGCAGAGAATGCACGCATAGTTAGTTCTTTTCTCTACTCTTACACTCCAGGGTGTGGACCTAGGCAATGGTGCTGATGACTTACAGGGCAGGTCTTCCACCATCTATTAAGATAATCAAGAGACACTGCCCACCAAGACAAGCCCACCTGATCTGGGGAACTTTCTTCCTAGGTGATTCCAGATGGTGTTAATAAGAAAATTAAAATTAGCCATCCAGCTTCGTTCTAGCTGTAGCCAAAAGAACATAGTTGACTGTGTTAGGTGGGTGAGGCCCCTGGCTGATGTCCTACAGAGGCGTAGTGTCAGAGCAGGGAGTGGATCAGGGCTCTGACCAGTGTGCTTACAGCCTCCTCCTACCTTCTCATGCAATGCAAAAGCAGGTGCTGCTGTGGAAAGAGGAGAACTGTGTATCTCATCCTGAAGACGGCGTCTCCCATCTTAAAAATAGCAGACAACTTCCTTTTCATACCAGAGAGCAAGTAGAGATGTCCTCTGGGCATTGCATCTCTAGCCTTGCCAGGCTCCTCACTTGAGCGTTGGATTAGAAACAAAGATTTGCTTAGCTACAAGCTTTCCTCACGAAATCAAGGTGTTCTCGTGCTCTTTTGTTCTGGGTGCAGGCTGTAACTGGTTAAGATGAGAACACACAATGGATCCCAGCAGGAATTAAGGAGAGAAAATGGAGGGGGAAGTCGCTTTGCAGCCTCAAAGTGTCCATGACGCTCAGGGCTAGGTCAGCCTCCAGTACAGGATGCCTCTTCCTGCTTTGCATCCTCCACCTCAGCTTTGCATCCTCCGGCCTTAGCTCCTCTTCCTCTCTGCCTTTCTGTCAGCCCTGCTCCAGGCTACTCAGCTGTCTCCTGCACTGCTCTGTAACTGCATCACGTCACGCGGAAAAATGCACATGGAGTCAAGTCCAATACGTCATGAAGCACAGTCATTTGCGGTCATTTGCTACTAATTGATTGAACCATCTCGATGTGTCTCAATGATGACCTCACAATATCTGTGAAGGGTGGTGGGGCTCTAGGGACATTTAGTCATTGACCTGCCCACAGCTCCCTCTGGACAGGACCAGAACCAGGAGTAGAATGGAGGTGCCTGAATGTTGGGGGTGTTCACCCTGACAGTACCTGTCTAGCTGTGCTCTTCGGATTACAGATATTACTACCTGTGCATAATTATATTAAATATGTCCACTCTATCTAATTCAATATAAAACATATCCAATATTCTCACTCACTAATAAGGTATCTGTTGTAAAATATAGATTGTAATAATCTAACCATGAAACAAAGGCAGAACTATCACACAGGAAACAGACCATCGACTGAGGAGTGCTCTGAAGACAGGCTGACACTGAAGGCCACAGAGGAGTATGGAGGGGAGGGGAGAGAACCCAGACCTTTCCTGTTGTGACCACAGATGTTTTGTCAGTTCTCAGGGCTGAAACTCAAAAGTGAATTTTTCTCTGATACCTCATGGATAGGGCTGAAAAAAATTAGAGGATTGTCACAAAGGTTGGATGGCAAATAGAGAAGTGTGCAAGCATCTGCAGCTTTGAGAGCACTAAAACCAGGTTTTCTCAGCATAGCAAGGAAATACTATATACCCAGGTTATCACATCACAACTCAAAAGAGTCAAATTATGAACTCAGCTAAGCAGCAGATGAAAGGCCAAATTAAAAGTGTGCGTGTGTACAGTGGAATATTATTCAGCCATAAACAATAATGAGATACTTACATAGTTACGTTATTATATACTATGAAATGCAGGGGGTAAGAGGCCATTAAAATAAGCCAGACACAGAAATACATGTCCTCTCATACTTATGAAAGCTACAAAAGTCTACCTGGAAATAGAATACTGATTACTTGAGATTGGGAAGGGTGGGAGAGGGTGGGAGAGGGTGGGAGAGGGTGGGAGAGGGTGGGAGAGGGTGGGAGAGGGTGGGAGAGGGTGGGAGAGGGTGGGATGGGATGGGGTCTTTGATCACTACACACTGCATGCACATGGGGAATATAATGCCAAGCCACATTAACATGCATAATTAATACATGTTAATGGAAAATTTTAAATGTAATAAATTATAATAAGGGCCTGTGAAATGGCTCAGCAGGTAAAAGCCCTTGCTCCTAAGCTGGGGGACCTGAGTTTGACCCCTGGAACTCACAAAGTGGAAGATGAGAACTGATTTCCATACAATGTCTTATGACTTCCGTATTGGTATCATGACATGCCCCTGAACACAATCAATCAATCAATCAATCAATCAATCAATCAATGCAGTTTTAAATATTAAAATAAATTCATCAGAAGATTGATTGCTAGGAATGCATATATTTAATACATCAAATATACTAAAGTGTTCGCACAGAGTCACACCTCAGATTTTCCTTTCCTTGCCCTGGATGGCTCTTCCAAAACTCAGGTCTGAGCTGCTACAGCTCAGTTCATGAAGATTTTCTAAAAGTCGGCCGTTAAAGGTTTGGCCTGCTGGGTTGGTAGTGCAGGGAGATGGCAGAACCCAGGGAAAGGCCTGATGGGAGATACTTACATAGTTAAGGAAAAGCCCTGGAAGAGGTATATAGGACATCAAGCCACCCCTGAGACAGGGTATCATGTAGCTCAGGCTGGCCCCAAACTTGTTACATGGCTAAGGATGACTTTAAACTCTGGATCCTTTAGCTTCTACTTCCCAAGCGACTGAGGTTACAAGCATGTAACACCATGCCCAGATTCTCAGCCCCTTCTCAGTTCTGTTTTTACTCAGGCTATGCTCTCTCAGCCCCTCAACAGCACAAAACAAGGGGGCCAGCCTACCCTCAACTGTACTCTCCAACACTGTGAGCCACAGTAAGTCTTTCTCTCTACTCATGGCTTACCAAAGGTATTTGCTACAGTAGTGGAGAGTTGACTAACATTCACGCTGCTCTCCACTCCATTTGGTGATGGAAACAGGTGCCAAGAGACCCGTTCTCAAGCACAGAGACATCTCTAGCACCCGAGAAGACAGGAATCAGTACAACTGCTCCTCAGAAATTGGAAATGGAGTTTCCAAACGTCTTCATGTGATGAGGGGTAAAAGGCTACTCCTGGTGGAATGAGTTTAGGAGCAGTAGTTCCTGATAGTAGATCCACACACCCTCTGCATACTATCCTAGCCTTTTGAACAGCCACGTGATCTTTGGAGCGACATGGGGGAGAGCATGGCAGGAGAGTTGTATCACCCTGTGTGGATAATTTCATGGATGCTTCTGTTTCTACCTAGCGTAATCCCCCTTGTAGGCTCATTTGATACCGTTGAAGTCAATCAGATTAGAAACATTCAAACTGTGCTAAACTCGCAAGCCTTTGGTTGTACAGATGTGGTCGTTGTTTCCTAAGGTCATGGTCAGTTTGACAAGATTTGGAAGCACCCAGAAAACACACCTCTGGGTGTGTGCATGAGGGTGTTTCCAGAGAGGTTTAACTGCAGAAAGAAATATGTGGAGAACAGCAAGGAGTAGGCTGTGGTCCTGCACGGATTAAAGTGGAGCCAATGGGCGGAGCAGCAGTCTCTGCTGACACAAAGTGACCCACTGCCCTAAACCCCTGCCAGCACGGCTTCCCTGCCATGGAACTGGGAGCCCAAACAAACCCTTCTTTCCTTAAGTTGCTAATGCTGGGTGGTTTGGTCACAGCAACGAGAAAAGTATCTATCTATGAACATGAAGAGGGGCTTAAGCTATGCTCTCAACTGAAAGAGAAAGTTGCAAGATGTGGTAGGAATATGATATGAAAAGAATTTTGAATATTTCAAAGAGGAAATGAGAGTACTTTGCTATACAGGGTCTGTACTGGTGTGTGTGTGTGTGTGTGTGTGTGTGTGTGTGTGTGTGTGTGTGTGAAATCCCTTCCCTGCTGGAGATTGTACCCTAGGTCTCCTATATGCTAATCATTTGACCACCACTAAGCTGTATTCATAGCCCCAACTCCTATTTTTTTGTATTGTTTAATTTTTACACAGCCACAAAGACATTAGCCTTGTGTCAGATCAAAACAAAACCAAGGGCTTTGTATCTTAGTGCAAGTCTTGTAGTTTACAATTTTGACAACTCTGTGTTTGTTTTTGTGTGTATATAATTAGCATATTCTTAGGCTGTGAAGTGATTCCTTAGATGATGATAGCTTAGAGAAAAAACAAAACAAAACAAAACCTGGTACAGTGTGACATGAAGTGAGGCTAACAGATATCAAGATGCTGTCTTTCCGATGAGCCCCTTGCTCCCAGCTTCACATAGTAGTTTTATGCCTCCAAGAAACTTTACAGCTCAGCTGACCTTTTGCTTCTAACCAGGGGTGTTGCCATTCTGGTGACGAGCTTTCTGACTCTTTAGTCTTTTTTCTCTTTGATGTATCAATGGTTCATTTTTCTCAGCAGCTTGATTGGATTTAGAATCTCTTAGGAGACATAAGACACACCCCTGTGCTTGTCTGTTACAGTGTTTCCAGAGAGGTTATCCTCTGAATGTTGGTTGCCATGCTATGGGCTGGGGTCCCACACTGAACCAAGCAGAAAGGCAGCAGAGTACAAGCACTCATCTATGGCTTTACTCCTTACTGCCATAGACTGTATCCCTTCAATATGTGAGCCATCACGAACCCTTTCTCCCTTCAGTTGCTTGTTGTAAGGTATCCAATCAGAGCACTGAGAAAAATAACTAATGTAACCCTGTTACAAGCAGCCAACCTGAGAGTGAAGGGCTCTGGGATCCCAGCAAGCATCTGCCCACCGCCACCGGCCTCTGCTTGCTTTGCCTTCGCTTTTACCTGAAGCCTTGCCCCTTCCCTCTCTTTCCCTCCACATCCTTCATTTTGTCTGGCCACAGCTAAAATATCTGTGCAGATCAATGTTCACAACAAAGAACACTTTCCCACCCACAGGTCCCTTGAATTATTCAAAGTATCTCCCCTCTCTCGAGTTTCCAATTGTTTTTTGTTTGCTTGGTTTGTTTTTGTCTTCCTTGGCAGTGGGAGTTGATACTGGACATAAGGCAACTGCAGGAGTCAATCCTCAATCGCTCTGGTGTGTGTGTGTGTGTGTGTGTATGTGTGTGTGTGTGTGTAGGGGTTGGGAATGGGAGGGTTTGGGGTGTAGGACTTGTCCATTGGCAATTATTTTGGAAGATGCTGATAGGGAAATAGGAAGTCTGACCCTATAGAAGGAGTTCTTACACCAGTGTCAATCAAACAAACAAACAAAAAAATCAAACTCAGTCTCTACATCAGGCAGAGCTGTTGGAAAACCAGATACAGAACTAGACGGCGATGCAGATCTGAGAACCCAGGAGAACCCAGCTTCCTTCAGTCCCTACCTAGAAAGGCTGTTGATGAACAATTGAGCAGGTTGTTGGGACGGGATGCAGGAAATTAAAGGCCCCAGAACTCTGAGAGGCTGTCCATTTCATTGTTTTCATACCTGCTGAAATGCCCTCTCTGACTTCACCCCAAATCTCCACTCTCATGACTTCAAAAGAAACAGACAAATAGAGGAGTGCTCCTGTGTGGTGCAGAGCAGCCAGCTGGAAGCCAGCACCTGCAGCCTGAGGAATACGCCAGCTTCAAGCAACTCAGTAAGACCCGGGGGGCAGCATCTCGAAAGTCAGCCATGCAGCCCCTGCCATGGTCTGGCATGTGTGTGTTTCTCCTTCCATGTCGAAAAATCTAAATCTACAGCCACAGCCACATCCCATCAAGTCCCGTGGGGAGGAGTCAGGGGAGAAACTTGAGTGTGATTGAAGCAACGTGTCGGCCTGCCAGTCTTGCCCAGGAGCAGGTCAGCAGACAGAAAGCCAAGAGTAAGTTGGGGTGCTCTGTAAGTTGATGCTGCGTCTCCCAGAGAGCGGGAACATCTGTCCCAGCAGTAGACCCAGGTTCAGAGGCTGCTGGGAGAGCCACTAGCTCAAGGCAATTCCTCCTGCCCAGGCCACTTCATCTCCTGGAGGTCTGCTCATCACTGGGAACAGAGGAATTATGAGAGGTTTGGTTTAGGCCTTGCTTCTGTGCCCTGTTTGGGTTGGGAAGAGCAAAGTGTGTTCTTACCTTACAGAGCAGAGAGCCCCAGACAAGGGACCCCTTTCACACTTATGCCTGCACCCCAGCCACAGTACAGAGGCTAGTCTATCCAACTCACACCTCTGCCTGCTGAGTTCCCCTTCTCACGCAGCCACACTAAGAACACTGCTATCTTGGGCTGAGGGGACGGGTCAGTGTGTAAAGTATTTGCCATGCAAGCCTGCATACCTGTGTCTGGATCTCTAGGACCGACATAAAGCCAGGCATGGTAGGCAGGGTACACCTGTAATTCCCAGGCTGGGGTGGAAGGCAGAGAGAGTGTATTCCTGGGGTTTATTGACCAGCCGGTCTAGCTGAAATGACCAGGCTCAAGGAAAGACCTCATCGCAAAAAGTAAGGTGGAGAGGGATCTAGGAAAACATCCAACATTGGACTCTGGCTTCTGCATGTGGGTGCTAAGGTAAACATATATCCTTATGTACATGGAAAAAACACCTACCCACCCCCAAAGAAGACTACCACCATGCTGAGGCAGGAGCATGGCCAATGAACGAAGCACAGCAAGTCATCTGAGCCACAGTAACTGTCACTGAGATGCCTGTGTTCCTCGCCTCAGTGCAGAGCTTGGCTGTCGCTGGCTTCTGGAGGAACACATGGAAATCATTCCCCTTCATTTGGCTGAGCCCGCAGAGGTCACCACCCTGTGGTCTGTTCCATCCAAACTCTGCCTTTCTAGAAAGGGACGGCAGGTCTCCTGGTGAGCTCCAGTGCCTGCTTGCATCCACGTGTCTGAGTAGCCAACACTCTACTATGGTGGTAGCTGACACACGTCCTGTTTCCCAGAAGAACAGGTGGCATGTCCTGAGAGGCCAAGAGTGCCTTTTGTATGCCATGCCTCCCATCAGCTGTTGACTGTGTTATTATTTTCAGGGCCGAGATGGAACCCACTAAGCTATACAACCCCATCTGTTGAACCACAAGCCCCAGCCTGAATGTAGTTCTGATTCAACTCAAACCTAAGCCTAAGGCTGGGCCAGTTGTGGCCTGTGAGGAGCACATGAGACACTGACTAGCAATGTTTGGATTGCCTTGGCTGTCATAAGCTATGTACTTCTCACTGCCATCCAAAATCCCTTTATGTGTTTCAGAAACTGGAGCTAACAATGACAGGTGACATTAAAGAGTTAGGATCCTGCCTTATTACTTTTTGTCAACTTGATTCAAGCTAGAGTTCTCTGGGAACCTCAACCAAGAAAAATGCCTCCATCAGATCTTGTTGGCAAGACTGTGTGGCGTTTTTTCTGGATGGATGTTGAAGGGCCCAGTCCACTTTGGACTGTGCCTCTTCAGGGCAGGTGGTCCTGGGTTGTTTAAGAAAACAAGCTGAGCCAGCCACGAGGAGCAAGCCAGTGGACAGGGGTTCTCCATGGCTCAGTGCCTGTCTCCAGGCTTCTGCCTTGAGTTTCAGTCATGGTTTCCCTCAGTGATGACCTGTAAGCCAAATAAACTCTGTACTCTGCAAGTTGCTTTGAGTCATAGTGCTTTATCAGAGTAATAGAATTCTAACAAAGACAAGTCCCCAAGCTAGAGGCACATTTTACGAAGTCCTATGGCCATGTGGCACAAAGTAGGTTCCTACCAGGGAGATCTGAGTGCTGACCCTGTACTGAATATTGTCAGGACATGATGAATTTTATTAGGTGGTAAGGCAGAAAAATGACATTATTTGGGCACACTTAACCAAAATATTTAGGGTTGACATGTTATAATGTCTATGATTTATTTTAAAATGTTTCAGCTAGGAAATAAATGAAGTAAATATGACAAATTATTAACACTGTGCATTTAAGTGACAGGCATATGGGATGCATGACACCATTTATCAGCTTGTCTGTATATTTAAAATTTCTCAAAAAAAAAGATGTTAAAAAAAATCAAAGCTTTTCAGTGCAAAACAAAACAAAACAAAACAACCTTCCAGGTTGTATGGTAAGAATGACATTAGGTTTCCTGGTAAACAAAATTCTAGGAAAGCCCTGGGTTTTTATCCCTAGGACACAAGCCCTGTTTAATTTTCTCATTTATAGTGTAGGTGAGATCTGTGAATGGATATGATGATGGTCAGATTCTGCCAGAAGGCAAAGATAAGGGGCTGTAGAGATGCCATTGAGAAGTGCTTGGTCAGCTGACTCCGAGCTAATTAACAGGAGACATATCTTGAGTATTGGCATCTAACCTGATCAGTCAAGCCCTTTGAAGGTGAGTATGGCAGCAACAGGTGACTCTTAGGGCCTTGAAGAAGCCAAGGGACAAGCAGTGGAAAGCGCCTTGAGGAGTGGGCAGAGAATCCTGGGAAGCTGTTGCTTAGTGAGGTCCTCAGACCTACTGCTACACAGAACTCAATTCTGCTTCTAGATAAGAACTCAGATGATATGGCCAAGGGCTGATCTCAGGATTGGGGGGTGGGGAATGAGGGGGTGTGGTGACGGGCAACGAATTGGCAGATGCTTCAGCTAATTTATCCCAGACTTTTCACTCATGGAAACTGAGGTAACTAACTAAGGCGATCGATCAACTTATGAAGCAATAAGACATAAAACTAGGTTTCAACAATGAGCCAATACTGATTAGTTAGACTAGCAGCCTTGGATGCTGTGTAATAAAGGATGCTAGGGATGCTCTTGGAGCTAGAGGGAGAGATGTGATTGATTAGTAATGTCTGCATGGACGAGGAAGTCATAGCACATGCATCTTTTACTACCATTCAATGTCCCTTATGTGTTAGAGGAAACTGACCTTAATTAGCTTATTTTTTCTTAGTGACACTATAGGACAGAAAGTCTTAAGTCTTCAGTTGGAAGGGACATTGTGCTGTGGGAAAAGTCTCCCAGACAGAAGAGTAGAGAAGTTATCAAGGTAAGTTATAGCAGTTTCAACATCTCAGGATAGTTTTGTAGGCAGGGTGGGCAGTAAGAAGCTTCCTCTTTGCTCTCCCCTAGTTGTTCTTACCCCTTCTCTCTTTATATCTTTAGTTTAACCCCTTTGAGTATGCACAGATCTCCCCTAAGTTGCAAAATCCATCTCCTAAGACTTTGCTCAATTCTGCACTTCTCTCTAGGGCTATAATACATCAAGGTTCATGACCATTCCAAAGGAATGACAGAATTCCTGAAACACTTATTCCAAAGAGTGTCTCAGTGTCTCTGTGTGTGTATGTATGTGTATATATATATATATACATATATATATATATATATATATATATATATACATACACACATATATACATATACATATATATATGTATATATGTATATATAGTATATATTCATACAGCAAAAGTATATATTCTTACATAAGTAATACTGTACTTATACAAAATAAGTAAATGTATACTTATTTTACTGGTAACTGCTTAGCATTGAGCTTAGATGTAATGTCTACTGACATTTCATATTGAAACTGTGTGCAGATATCAGCACAGCACCCAGAAATCAGCTTCACAATTCAAGTTTCCTCTCTGGAGTAGAGCAACCTTCTGCCACAACTTTTAGGGTGTAAACTTGACTTTGCACCCATACTGGTGAAACCATGCAAGTCCAGCCTCCCCCTTTTCCTAGTGACATACCTCCACACCCAGTCGTGGTATTGTCTCAAACCTGCAAGATTGCAGCTGCTTCCCAACACACACAGAATGAAGCAAGACAACAACAACAACAACAACAACAACAGAAAAACAATAAAGCAAAACAAAAACATAGTTTAAACATCTGGGGCTATCGATCAGTGGTAGAGTGCTTACCGAGCATGCACAAGGTCCTGGGCTCCATTCTTAGCCTCTCTCTCTCTCTCTCTCTCTCTCTCTCTCTCTCTCTCTCTCTCATTTGAGCCTAAGGAAGACTCTACTGAAAAAAGCAGCTGATCAAGGGCTGAAGGCCAGGGAATATTATTAATAGCTTCTGCAGCTATACTAAGAAATACTTTGCTGAGTGCAAAATATTTCCTTGTATGTGAATGTTATTTAGACTCCAACCGACCCTGTTAGCTCCTCAACTAGTAGACTGTGACTGTGTATTTGACATTGTCCTAAACACTCGTTCATCTTAATTTAACTATCTGCATCAGGGCCTTTTAACACATAAGAAGGAGCCATCAACGTGCTGTTAGTTACAAATAACAGGATAGGTCAGAGCTCTAGTGAGAACAACATCACACAGATAAAATGGCTTGGTAGCTGGTTGTCAACAGGTATGCCATTTTATCCCAGACCACTGTTGATTCTCATGCTTATGTTTAAAGAATTAAATGTCAACATAGACATTTGAAAGCTTTTGCCTAGAAATTATTATCTTTTACTTGAATTTGAAAAGTTGTTAAAATATGACGACCATATGATGAGACTGACTGGTGGGCACTCTTCCGAGGGAGGCATGGTGTCTTGCTTACAACAGTCTCTCATGCTCTTTACTGTCGATGCATGCTAGGGGCCAAAGGTCAACTGTAAGCTATCACAGTTTCATCAGTGATAGGTAGAAAGCAAAGGCTCTCTCCCTCATAGAAACAGACTCATTCTTTTCCCCACCCACAGTCTCCTGTCTCTTGACGCTGCCACACTGTCCAACCTATTGTCTATTACCTGTTGACAATAATGATCTTGGTGTGTATTTGAACTGCTTTTACTTTCTCTGATTATTCCCACACTAAGATTTCATTTTTGGTCAAAATTAGTGCCCACTTAACAGGAACCTCCCTGTGAGTTTGATCACTGGAAAAAAACAAAACAAAACAAAACAAAACAAAAACCCCACAAAACCACACGATGCCACACTGTGAAGAAATGGACTCATTGATCCTTGAATTTAGCTCCATTCCCAGGACATATTTCTGCATTCAGACATTCCATTCTTGTACTCATCAGTTCACACACCACAAACAATGTATGTTTTCCCATCTAGACGGGGGGAGTAAAGAGGCCCTCCCCTGCCGGCCACTTTGCGCAAGCTGTATCTAGTTACTTCTAACAGGGATGAGGCTGTGGAAACGGAAGAGAGAGGCCGGACTGGGAAAGAGGAAGTTCCCTGGAAGTAGGTACAAGAAGAACAAGGGATGCGAGAAGAGAAAAACCCAAGAGGACAAGTGTGTAGAGCAAATCGGGTGGGGACAAAAGTGTGGGCCATTCCTCTGGGAACACTCACGGTGGAGCCGCCGCCTCCGGATCCTGTCCCTCCATGGCCTGTTTCTGATCCAGTGCAATCGCGAAGGCAACACCATGGTCCCCAAACAGCGGCCTAAGACCTCATGACCACGCCACCAAAGGTCTCACAGCAAATCCGGAAGTCGGTCCAGACGCATAAAAATGACAAAATTTTTTTTTTTTTAAAGCTGCTCTCCCCCCTTCTCTCTTTTTTAATGTCTGGGGTTTCCGTTGGCTTATTTTATCTCTAGCTTTCCTTTACTTCCCTTCCTTTAACTCCCGACTGGCCCCAAGGCGGGTGCTGGGCTGAGCTCCCTGGGGCCCAGCCTCTCTCAGTCTTCTGTACCATGTTTTATGCATGAACACTGTGGCGTGGTAATTTATTCGAGCAGAGCCCGATCCCTGAGCTCCTCTGTCTGCTGTGCGTCAGAGGAGCCAACAGCGGCTGGGGGAGGGCAGGTGAGTCTGCTGGCACAGGAGTGACTTGAAATGGGAATACCTGATCTGCAGACTGCAACTGCAGGCTGGCCTCGCTCCTGGGACCCTACTACACCTCACACTCAACCACTCAAGTTATTGACTACAGAGTTCTGAAGACCTAGAAATAGTCGTGGCACTTGGTAGGTGGGCAGTAAATAGTTGCTGAGTGAATACATGGATTATGCGAACTCAACTCGGTGGGGTTATAGATGGTTGTGAGCCACCACGCTGGTGTTGAGAACGAACCTGGGTCCTATACAAGAGCAGCCAGTGCTCTTAACAGCTGAGCCACATCTCCAGATTCTGAAGAGTTGCCCTCGATATGGGTATTTGAACCTTCTCACTCTTCTTTTTCTCGCTACTTAAGAGTCCATTCACACTGAAATTTGTTGTTGCTGCAGTGCTGGCCAGAGAATCCAGGGCTATGCATATAAGAGGAAAATGCTCTCTCTCTCTGAGCTACCTCTTTAGCCTTGTGTGTGTGTGTGTGTGTGTGTGTGTGTGTGTGTGTGTGTGCGCGCACACACACACACACACACACACACACACACACACACGCATGCTCACACATGTGTATGTGGAGGTCATTTGTCCATGTTGCTTTGTTTGTTTGAGACTGGTCTCTCACTGGGACTTGGAATTGCTGAAAGGCATAGGCTGGCTGACCAGTAAGCTCCAAGCTTCTCCAGCTTTCTCCAGTCTCCCCATTGCCCTGCTTTTCCATGGGTGATGGGGATCAAACTCAGTGTACCTACAGGAGGTGAGTGAGGGGTAACCTACAGGGGTGAGGGTGAGAGATTACCTTCAAGAGCATGAGGCCCTCCAATAGGTGCATCACCAAGAAGTCCACCCAGCATGCAAGTTTACCATTCCCTGTCTCCTGGGAAAGAAGGGGTTTTCTGAGCGGTATCCTTCCCTCCAGACTAGTGCATAACCTCTTGAGCACCTCCCGGGGAGGTGATCTCAGATGCTCTGGCAACAATGGTGCCTAGCAGGGAAGAGATATGAGGAAACAACAGAGGGGCAGAGACAGGGAACAGGTGTAGCACAGGCTCTGTACCAAGTTTTCTTTAACTTAAGATGAGAATAGCTGTTGACCCTTGGAGCTGTTGGGCTAAAATGGGATGCCATTTTAGGATGTAGTTGACACAGTCCCTGGATGTCAGCCCTGGCATGTCCAGTGTAAACTCTCAGCAGCTAACTTAGCAGCCACAAAACAATAGCATCCTGGCCTCAGTTTCTCCACCTGTAAAACGGTGATACGTATGAGAGCTGTTACCTAAGGATTATGCTGGTGCTCACAGAAGTTAAAATACACACCAAGAATGAGGAGCTGTGTTCAGCACAAAGGACTCTCTCTCTCTCTCTCTTGTCAGCGGCCATGATTTATTAACATAGACTAAATGGAGATGGTGGGAGCTGGAGAGTTGGCTGAGTTTCTCCTGCAGAAGGCTGCAGTTTGGTTTCCACCACCTGATATGGGGCAGCTTACAATGGCCTGTAACTCCAGCTTCAGGAGATCAGGCGCCCTCTTCTGGTCTCCATAGACATCTGCGTGCCTCTCTCTGTGTCTCTTTGTGTCTCTGTCTCTCTGTCTCTGTCTCTATCTCTCTCTTTGTGTCTCTGTCTCTATCTCTCTCTGTCTCTCTGTTTCTGTCTCTCTGTCTCTGTCTCTCTTTGTCTCTGTCTCTCTCTCCCTTCACTAAAGAAACCAAGAGTCTCAGGTATTAATTTCCCTCTGCCTCCATAGAGAGCCACTGTAGGTTTGTGGTTTGGAGTATTGTTAGTTTATCACCTTATGCTTCCAGATATCCAGATCTGAAATTGTGATGTCAGCAGAGGCCTTTCCCTGAACAGACCAGAGAAGGATCTGCTTCTAGACTTTTCCATCTTCTAGCGGCAGCTGGTAAAGCTTGAGTCTATTCCCAGGCTATCTTCGAAAGCAGGAGCAGTCACCACTCTAAACCTTTACCCAAACTGTAGCAGCATGCCTAGAGAGTCGATCCTGGACCCTGGAGCCTCATCATGTGCTTTTGCTCCAAGTTCCATCTTTAGAACCAGAGGGTATGTCAGAGATCAAGAGTAGCCTGTAATCCCTCTAAGATGAGATCTAAGATAACATCAGCAAAATCCCCTAGTACAGCAAATTCAGCCCACAGAACCTGCTCGGGATACATCGGACTAGGCGTGGCTGCAAGTCTCCTTTCCGGTGAAGTGACTGAGGTAATGTCATCCTGTCTTAACTTTATTTTGTGTCTGTTTGGTCACTTCTCAGCCTTCCACCCCCATATAGCCACATTCGCCTTGGCAGCAACACTTTTGAGACTGTCAATGCATGGCCTTGACCATGGTCCAAGCGTACCATGTAGCATCTGGAAAATACAGCTGAGCTTTACAAAGAACGCAGATGTTACTGGGTCACCCAAACTCTTCACCCAATATAACCTCGCACCCT
Organism: Mus musculus; assembly: GCF_000001635.26. NCBI lineage: Eukaryota > Metazoa > Chordata > Mammalia > Rodentia > Muridae > Mus > Mus musculus. Next base: position 24,498,753 of record NC_000079.6, on the reverse strand, counting down.
GAGCCTCCGAGACGGATGTCATTGTGCTTTACCTTTTAAAATGCTGGTCTCCTGAGCTTTGAAAACAAGAGACTTTTCAGAGGTACAAACCCGCTCTTGGTCTAGCCATTTAAAAAAGGACTAAAAATTTTAAGTGGCTTAATCAGTGTGGTTGTCAATAACTACCTCGAGTGGATCATTTCACCATCCCCTACAGCTCCTCTCTGCTACACCTTGCTATCTTGTGCCACTTGACTGAGGTCAGGGCTCAACTATGCAAATCCGACACGAGAGAAGTCAGTCTCGGGGCTATCTTCTGCCTTCTATCCCTTCTTGAATATGAAAATGTGGTATTAGATCAAGACTTCTTTTCACTCCCAAACTTTCCTTTCTCTCTCTCTCCCTCCCTCCCTCCCTCCCTCCCTCCCTCCCTCCCTTCCTTCCTTCCTTCCTTCCTTCCTTCCTTCCTTCCCCTCTAGTTAACCCACACATTTCCTAAAGCCTCCACTGGGTGTGTGTCAGCCACATTCTGACACTCATGGTTGACAACCGCAGAGGAAGGACTCCCAAAGAGCAAGATTGGCAGGGGATAGCACAGTCTACAGAGAGGCCAATGAAAGTTTCCTTTTCTTTCTCTAACCCTCTATGTAAGTAATGTTGGTTTTGAAGTCCTGACTCTTCTGCCCCCACCTCTCAAGTAATAGGGCTGCCGATGTGAGCTGCCGTGCCAAGCTTCTCTTGGGAATCTGAATCAAAACCCACCAGTTTTTCTTTGTAATCATTCAAGGCTGGGAGGTAGGGTATGAAGTCCAGGATTCTTGAACCTTCTTGGATTGTTTCTGATCAGATTTTCAGTGCTCTGGGGCTAGGGCTTGGGTTCTGTGGCCCCATTTTGGGAACTTCTGTCATTTATCTTCTCGTCGATGGTGTACATTCTCATAAATGCGTCAAATAAATTATCTTGCAGAATGTTACTCCCCCCAGGCATAAAGTGTAAGCTGTCGATTTTTTTTTATCCCTCGTGACAGCCCACAAATGCTAGTACATGATCTTAAGTCATGGAATTTCATGGTGAAAACTTCATAGACTTAGCTGGGAGTGATGATGCTAAGAACAATATGGGTGGAAAAAAGTATAATTGTAGAAGTCTTTCCTTTTTTTCCCCTCTCCAACTCATTTTCAGCAAATGGAAGGTGGATGCTGGCCTCTGAAAAAGGCACACCAGTATGTAGACTTCTCCTTGAAAACTGCCCTGGGGAGAAAGAGACCTTCAATTATTCGGTGAAGAAGGATGCTTGCTGGGCCAAGGCACGTGGTAGACTTTTAAAAGAAAGTCACTGTGGAAAACTTGTTATTATTGTGAAATTAAAGCTTATCAAACACCAGGGGAAAATGGCAGCTCTCCACCTGACTTCTCTCTTGTCATTAATGTTGGAAAGACTGCTCGCTTGGCATAGATGCTCGCCGTAGTCTTTGTAGGCTAGGAAAAAACCTCGAAGCAGGTGTGAATCGCAGCTGTTGGGCCAGCTATGTACGTTTACAGAGCCATTCGGGTGTGCTTTATGTAGATATGAGCTCTTGTTTCCTTTCTCCCACACGTTGTTAGACGTTGCCTGCTGATAAAAATGGTGGAGGTTAAAGAGTCATTACTTTAGATGATAATTACATAACACGTGCATCACAGAGGGTGGGTCATATAACTCCATACTCCCTCCTTCAGTTTGTACTCCGGACAATGGAGAGCTGGATCAGAAGTTAAGGCACTTGCGACTCTTGCAGAGAACCCAGGTTCAATTTCCGGCACATACATCATGGCTTATAACCTTCTGAAACTCCAGCTATAGGGGACCTGATAGTCTATGCACACATAAAACACACAGACAAAACGTTCATACACATAAAGTAAAATAAATAAATCTAAAATCTAAAGCCCATGTATTAAACCACAATCTTTACTAACTCTTCAAATGAAACGAATATGCTCCACAGCGAAGGACACTTCTGGTGCCCTGTATGGGCAAGACTGCTTTGGTTTGGCAGTCGTGTTTTGTCTTAGATATGTATTGTGGATTTGACAAAGCCAATGAATGAAGAACAAAGAATGAGAGAACCAGACAGCTCTTCTTAGATGACAGCAGGTCCAAACGTTTCATTTCATGGAAAGAAAGCGAGACTGGTAAGCAGAGAGATTAGGAGCCACTCAAGTTGTCACAGGTCTGTGGACTGAGGCCAAGTCTCAGCCTGCACTCTTCCCAACCCCTCAACACCTCACTCTTCTCATCACCATTCAGATGAGAGTTTGTGGGCAGTTTTAGGTGTAGAACATGTTGGGAAGATATGTGTGTATGTGTGTGTGTGTGTGTATTTGTGTGCGCACATGCGCTTGTATGCATGTGCATGCATGTGTATGTGGGTAGGTGTGTGTGTGTTTGTGTGTGTGTGTGAGTGTGGCAGAGATGGGTGACTTTGAGTTGGAGCATGAAAGAAGCCAGGAGGATAAAGAGAGGTTAGTGCTTACAGTTAACACATGCCCCTAGCCAGTGCAGCCTGTCTCTGTCCCCTCCTCTGTCTCTTCCCTAATCCAGTGACTCCCAGCATTTCACATCTCTGTAAATAGCTCATCTTCTCAGACCTCCAGCCCTTGGTGGCCTCCCTAATCCCTGAACTCAGGACACTCACAAAGACCAACACTGGGTCCAGGTGATCTTACACTTAGTTACCTCCCAGCTCTTCTTTCTGGCTGTCCCTACAGTCACAGACCTGACTCAAATCGTCATCACCCATCACCGACACCCCCTCTTTAGGCTCCTAATAGGTGTCTTCGTGACTCAGTTTTGTCACCTTAACCAGTGTTTACAGCCAGATTGAAAAATGCAGCTCTGAGTGTGACATGTCCCCTGGTCCCATGGGTTTGAACAGATGATGGAGCTGTCCTGCAGGGGCTGTGGGACCTTGGGAATGTGGGGGCCTCTTAGGGGAAGCAGGAACAGGCTTCAAAGGGTAATATTTCTAGTTTGGGCCTTTCTTTGGTCCTGCCTGTGATGACATCAACAAGTAGGCACCTTCTGCTCCCAGTACCAAGGACCCGGTGACTCCTGTTGGGGCTTTCTTAGCATGCATGACAAGCAAACCCCTGTGAAAGCAAGAGACCAAATAACCCTTTCCTCCCCAAGCTATTTCTGTCAGACATTTGGTGACAGTGGTGTAACAATAATGAGCTCCTGGTCACCAGGAGCCTTTCTGTAACACGAATTATTGCTGGGAATAAAACCCCAATCTCTTACCTACAACCACAAGCTAGTCACTGTGGGAGGGAGGCGGCAGATGTCCCAGTGTGACTGGTGATCTTTATGGTTTGGATGGGATGCATCTGGAAGCATAGTCCCCAGATGTGGCACTCTTCTGGGAAGCTGTAGATCTTTAGTGAGATCTACCTGGGGGAAGTGGATCAGCCAGCGTGGAAAGAGTCAGGCCTTAAAGTTTGTAGGCCCTCTTCTATACTGACCCATCTTCCTGGCTGCTGGTGATATAAGAGCCTCAGTCACAAGCAACGCTCATTGCTGAACCTTCATTGCTGAACCTTCCTTGGTATAGTAGATGGACCATATAGTTTTGCTTGGAAGCACACAACACACACACACACACACACACACACACACACACACACACACACCTAATACATCAGGGTTGACTGTTGGAAGACAAAGTACAATGAGCTGTGCAGGAGATGAGACTGAGTGGGAACGGATTCCAAAGAACAAAAGAAAGCACTAGAATTCCAAGTTGATCTCTAAGATGTGGGAGACGGGTACTGTCTAGGGAGACACACTATGGGAACAGCTGGCTGTGGACATGTCCTTTAGGTCACTCCTGATTTGTTCCCAGAGAGTCTTCTAAATTTCTGTGAGATCTTAAGGAAGATTTTATTTTCCTCTGGGACAAGGGCCAGGTAACTTAATTTACTATGGGAATAAAGAGCAAGTGGCATCAGAGGATGGGTATTGTCCTGTGTGCCATAGAGGGGACAGGACGAGACCAGCTTTCTTGGCTGATTTCATCAACTCTAGGGCACAGCCTTGACTGACCAGGGAAGTGGACTTTAAAACAGTCCACCTTTGTAAGAAGTTCCCTCCAGAGACATCTCAAGACATAGCAGAGTCCAGTCTGGTGGTTCAGATCTGTAATTTCAGTACCTGATTGGCAGGAGGATTGCTGTGAGTTCCAGATCAACTTGGGCTACATAGTGAGTTACAAGTCAGCCTGTGCTACAGAGTGGAGGCTGTGCTCAAACATATGAGAGAAGGAGGAAAAAGAAAAACCACAGAAAGGAAATATTTTCTTTTCTATTTTTTCTAAAGATTTATTTATTTGTTTTATGTGTATGAGTACACTGTAGCTGTCTTCAGACACACCAGAAGGAGGCATGGCATCCCAATACAGGTGGTTGTGAGTCACCATGCGGTTGCTGGGACTTGAACTAGGGACCTCTGGAAGAGCAGTCAACCGCTTTTAACCACTGAGCCATCTCACATTTTCTTTTAACTACTTTAGAGCGACTTTTCTTTGACTCTCAGCACTGCCAGAAGACAAGACGGTGCAAGGTCCCACGATTCAATGTCAGCCTTCCCTTCTTTTTACTTTTTACTGGATCAAAAAAAAATCTGAATTATCTAGAACTGCACAGCCAGCAAACTCAGACATCACAACCTACAGCCACTTCACAGAAGAGTAAGTAGAAACTGGAAGGGGGTGCCAGTCATCACAGAACTAGCCAGTTGCCAAGGCAACCTCAGAGGCTGCTTGTCTTACTGCTCAGGACTGTTTCTGTATCATAAACCATTACAACCCCTTGGCTGTAACATATCTATCTTCTCCAGCAATATTTAGACATTGCATTCTGTATGTGAGCATATAGCATAGCCAGGGCTGTTTCGTCAAAATTGTGCAATGAAACCAGAGTCTCAATGCTTCATTCTGCTTGCTCCTAGTGTGGGTCTGGTTGGGATTGCTGAATGTTCTTGTGCATTTCCAGAAAGAGAGGAGGAGGTGAAGACAGGAAATTAAGGAAGGCAGGAAAGGGGCTGCTCTCCCCGATGTCTCTGCCAAATGTTCTATATACCTGGGAATCTATCTGCCCAGCCTGCTCCAGAAAGGCTATCCAAGAAACTTAGAAGCTTTCTCTAGTGTCAGGATAATCCAATTCAGTGACCGCTGAATATACATAGACTGGGAATACATGGTCTTGCCCCCAGAAGGCTGGCAATCCAGAGAAGGTAGACAGATGCAGCAGTCCACCGACTGCTGTCAGAGCAGAAGCGAGTCCATTGCAAGCAGAAGAAGTGGAGAACAAGGCTGAAAGAGAGGAGGGAAATCAAGGCAGGTTTGGGGATGTGGCATTTGAGTCATGCCTTCTAAGATGGACACTGTCAAAGATGGAAAGATGTCTTGGCTGTTAAGAGCACTGGCTGCTCTTTCAGAAGACATGGTTCAATTTCTAGCACCTACATGGGGGCTCACAACTATCTGTAACTCCAGTTCCAGGAGTTCTGCAGAGATGTCTCTGTAGGCATCAGGTACACACAAGTTGCATAGACACACATGTGGGCAAACACTCATAACATAAAATAATAAAATAAAAATAAATACTTTGTTTTAAGGGTGCTGTTTAAAGAGGTAGAAAACTCAGAGGTGGTGGTGATGGATCGGGAGTGTTAGCAGATGAGAAAGATAAGGGAAGCGTTGGCAGGAGGTGGAGGTGGGAAGGTATGCTCAGGGAATAAGAAGTAGGGTGATGGTAGCAGAGAGGTAATAGAGGGCTGTGGGGGGAGGTGTTTGCAGAGGGAAGAACATGGCACTGAGAGGTGATAGGGGAGGTAATGGGTGGGGAAGGTGATAGTATGACTCTTCAAAGAAAACAGTTGCCTTTATGGGCTGGCCAATCTTCATGCAATGGTTGAGCCCAGCAACTGTGCAGTTTGCACTGTTTTGTGGTGGTTTGGTAGTCCCTATGATGGTCAACTTTGTTGATCAAGCTGATATGGGCTGCCCATATAGCTCTCAAAACATGATGTCTGGGTGTGTCTGTGAAGATGTTTCCAGAAAAGATTAGCACAAATGTCAGTAGACTAAAGAAGATATGTTCTCACCGGCATGCACAGCAGCATCCAGCACACACAGTACCACCCAATCCATTTCAGGCTTGACCAGAACAAAGAGGCAGACAGCGCAGCTCTTGGTTTCCGGGCCTTTTACGGTGGACTCATTACAACTGTCTTTCCTGAGCTTCTGGCTCAGAGGTAATGGACTGTGGGGCACTCCTCCATTATAAACTATTTACTTCTTTATATGTCTATGTGTCTATTTCTATATATCTACCTTACAATGTATAGATCATCTATCTACCTGTCATCTAGCCATCATCTGCCATCTACATATCTATATTTCTACCTATCTACCTGCACCTATGTGTCTATCAACTTATCTGGCTACCCCACTGTGAGCACTCTACTTAGCTAATCATCTGCCATTTATCTACTTAGCTGCCTGCCTGCATCCACCCATCCCTGACTAGCGTAGCTCTTCTTCTTTTTGCTCATCCCAGTGTGTTAGTTAATTTGTCACTGTGATGAAAGAGATGACAGAAGTGCTTTGAAGATGGATTTAGTTTGGCTTGTGTTTTTAGTCCATCCATCATGGTGGGAAAGACACAGCAGTTATGGTTCTGGGCCTGTGGCAGTGGTGGTGGTGGTGGTGGGGTGCACTTTGCTTGACTTGGTATATCTTCATGAAGCAGAGAGCTTGGGCAGGAACTGGAAATGGATAGCATCCTCACCTCCTTCCCTGGTGAACCACCTCACATAGTTTCCATAGTTCACTAGAAGAGTGCCAGAAGATGGCAACCAGGTATTCAACTACATACATTAATGTGGGAACTTCACACTTAAATAAATGCCTTCCAAGCTTCTGAGACCATACTTGTGCGGTGCTCTTGTATCTCTGCCTTCCATTTCCAAGAACCACAGCACAGGTCATGAGAGCTAGAAGGCCCCTCCCTCCCCCCAGGGCAGGCCTTCCTGAGAGAGTGCCTATTGCCAGGGAGGGAGTCTGACAGCCCTGCTCCTACATGAGCACATTAGAAACGTACTGTGCTCTTAAAAGCTGCCTTGCTTGGCCTGGGCTGGGCTGGGACTTATCTTGGTTTCTTTCCCACCTACGCTTCCCCGATATCACCTTAATGAGCTGCACAGGGATCCTGTTCTTAAAGCAGGTTTCTGCATCTCTGTTGGGAACATTCCTGCAATGCTACAGCTCTTGGCTGGGCCTGAACTCTCTGCAATCCATGAATGAAAATAGGAAATTCTCCAAAGAAAACCACCTACGGATCTTTCGAAGTTTGATCCTGTGTTTCTTTCTCATCTTCATTGGGTCACATCCACTGAGAGGCTGTGAGGAGCCCCACTCTCCTGGCTGCTGTTCCCATTGTCTGGCTTTAATTTGTCTGGTATGTGACTGAACCGTCAATGCTCCAATTTCCCTCTGGTTCCCCTTCCTGCTGGGAGAGAATTTTCATGTTTATTCCTAGATTTTATCTATTCACACACATGAATATGTGTGAATAAATACTGAGTATTTATAAGCACATACACATGTTCTATATATTGTGATAGTAAATCCTCACTGTCAACTGATGGGATTAGAATCACCTATAAAACAAGTTTCTGGGTGAGAACAGGGGCCATTTCCAGGAGGGTTTGGCTATGGAAAGAGCTAATCGAGATGTCGATGACAGCAATCCTCCTCTGGGGTATCACACTGGTTGAAAATGGAGAAGGCAAGAAGCTGGAGAAATGTCTTCATGGTCAAGAACACTTGCTCTCTGCTTCCAGGCTGCAGATGGGATGTGACCAGTCACTTTACCCTCCCATTATCAACCTTGCCAGCCCTGAAACCAGCCCAAACCAACCCTTTCCTCCATAACTTGCTCCTGCCAGATGTTTTGTCCAGTAACTAATGCATGTCTACAAAGATGTGGTCATTTGGCAAACACATCTCTGCAGCCACTGGCTTATTTGTTTACCCGTACACGGTCAACAATTTTTCTATTGTATGCCCTCCTTTGTTGTGTTAGGTGTACACACAAGAACAATTTTATGAACTTATGGTGCATCATGTGACTTGACACGTGCATATTGTGAAAAGATCGTCAGTTAAGTTAGTTAACACAGCCTGTACCTTTTTATTTTGGCTGATAAGAACATTGAAAACCTAATCACTCAGTGTATTGTTATTTATCTGCTCTTGCTAGCTATGCAATAGATTCTGCATTACATTCTCAGAACTTAGCATCTTATGGCTGAAAGACCATTTTAAATCATAAAAGAAAACAAGCACACAAAGACTCTTGCTGCCACGGGTGGCACTTGTCTTAAAGGCAGGGTGAGAGAGCTGTAAGGGGAGATGGCTGAGAGATGGCATTTCTAGGACACGCTTCCAGCTCAGCTGATCCTCCCTAGTGATGCTCCTAGTCTAACTGCAGGGCCTGTGTCTGCAGCTGGAGGGAGAAGCACTCTGACTGGTGCTCATCTGCCGGGCCTTCTCAGGCCTGCAATCAAGCCAGGAGCTTCTTGGGGTCAGTGGGGACAGTCATTGATCTGGGCTAGTCTGAGAATGGGGCAGATGAGAGACTCAGGAAGGTGGGGGTTGAACATCTCTAGTTTCTAGTTCAGTTCATATGGAAATGTGATGTACACACACAGTAGAGTTTATACAGAATCCTGCAATTTCCAAGGGGAAAATTGACAGTGAGAGGTTGTAGAGTTCTTGACCCTAAGGGACAGCTGTACCATTCTTCCACGAATTCTGCCACATGAATCCATCTTTCTTGGGGTAAAGGCTTACCTAGTGCTAAACTGCAATCCTTCTAAGAAGGATAACACATCTTCTTGTTGCTTTAACAAGGACTCATTTTTATTGTAAGTGGCAGAAATGTTAAGCAGCTGGAGCTTGAAGGAGGCTTTAGTTGGCTAGCTAATCTCCATAGACCGGCTGGGAGCAGAGAAGGATCATGTGCCAGAACACTCTTATCAGAAATGTTTCTTTCATTTGTCGGCTTCTCTTCTCTTTGAGCTGGCTTCACCTTCAGGGAACAAAGATGGCCTCCAAAGTACCTACTCATTTCCAGCCCCAAAGGAGAGGGCAGCTCTTTCCCTCTCACCCCAGCCCAAATCTCGGCATAGTTTCTCTTTGGCAGATGAGGCATGTGGTGGCCATCCATGGGTCACTCACTGTGATTGATAGATAAAGCTTCACTTGGTACCAAAGACTGGAGGGAGAAGGACCAGCCTCATCCAAGGACATTTTCAGCAAAGACACGGAGAAAAGGGCAGTCGGAAAGGCAAAACGGACACCCTCTCACCATGTGTACCAGAGTCTACACCACCAGCATCATAACTGGTAGAGCAGTGCATTCTAGAAGAGGGGGCACAGCAGACATGATAAAGATGAGCTGGCTACCGGTTCCACACTAGGAAGCAGGCAGGATGAAGGGATGCTCTTTAGGATCCCTTTAAGAGCTAGGGGAAAACTCAAGGGCTCTGAGATGTAGGAGCTACTTTTCGAGGTCAGAAGAACTGGAGGTCATGTGGCAGCGAGCAGTGGAGCGCCTGAGGTGCTGAGGAACTGGCACTGCCGTTCTCCAATCATGCCGAGAGCCTTCTCTTTACTAATACCGGAAGTGCATCCTTAATCACATGTAACAGCATCCTCATCAGCATGTAACAGCATCATTGTTGCAAGGACTCTCAGCCATGCCTCAGGGAGTATGTTGGTGACTAACAAGGACAACTTGTAATACAACAAGGAAGTACACTTGTCCTGTTTGCTATACTCTTATGATCTCTTCATGCTGTTCTCATCAAGGACGAATAATGTGACTAAGAGGCAGTTGACATTTTCTAAGCATTCTATTACAACCCTAAGAGGTCCAGCCTACTCCTCCAATCTGCGGATGAATGCTATGTGCTCTGGAGGGAGACCCAGTGACTTACCAGCCAGTGGGTGAAATAACCAGTCAGCAGACTGGGTCACAGAACTCCCAGTGATTCATCTCCAACCTCTGTCCCTCAGCTGAGCATCTCTCTGCAAGGAAAACTGGAGGAAGGGGGAATGAGAGAGTCACTTTAAGGAGAAATGTTTGAACTGTAGAGCAATCCACAATAAGAGATGAAGAAAACCCCAGGTGTTCAAGACATGGCTGTTGGTGCAAGGGCAAGAAGCTAAAAGACAAGCACATACTGTCTGCTAATGCTGCTGCCGCTACAGGCAAGGCAGCAATGTAAGACCAAGACATTTTGAGAAACGAAATGCCACTGTCCTTGATAGCTTTATGTTGACTTGATCCCAGATAGAATCATCATAGAGGAAGAAGTCTGGATTGAGGCAATGCCTCTATAAGATGGGGCTGTGGGCAAGCCTGTGGGGTACTTTCTTAATTAGTGATTGATGTGGCAGGGCCCAGCCCATTGAGGGTGGTGAAAGAAAGCAGGCTGAGCAATCATTTCGGAGCAAGCCAGTGAGCAGCACCCCTCCATGGCCTCTGCATCAGCTCCTGCCTCCAGGATCCTGCTCTCCTGTCCTGACTTCCTTCAATGATCAACTGTAACGTGGAAGTATAGGCAAATAAACCCTTTCCTTCCCCAATTCGTTTTTTGGTAATGGTGTTTCATCAAAGAAACAGAAACCCTAACTAAAGCAGTCACTGTTAATAATCATATAGCAGAATTACAACATAGAGACACTGGCTTGGGCAGCCACGCGAGGACTTGGGGCTATCCTAAGGAACCTACTGACAGCAGTGCTCTGATTCATTCTTCTTGTGTGAATTTTTTTCCTGGGAAGACACAAACCAATGTCTTCACCTCAGATGGGATACCAATGACTGACTAAAGAAGTAATCTCACCCGAGGCTCACTTTATAGACCGATGAGTTTATTAGCGTCACATGCAGGAGGGGGCTGGCTAACAGGCAGCACACCACTGGAAAGTCCCACCCAGCACGGTGATGACTCAGTTCTTAGTTTCCTGTATCTCATGAGCCTTCCCCTCTTCTTCCAATGGGGAAAGGTTCGATTTGAAGGGAACAGCAGTGATGGGCTTAAAGAAATTCATCTACACCCTCTCCATCTGCCAGCCTCTTCTGTGCAGGGGGGTGGGTGAGGGTGGATTAGCCAGATTCTGATCCTCAGAGCTCTAGGCTCTAACTGAGTTAGCTCTGTCTTGTCACAGTATAGTCTGAAAAAGAAAACCCATAGATTAAACAATCCACAACTTACTTATTTGAACCAACAGTTACAGAAGGGAGTTTTCACTGGGAGGTTTTGATGTTGACTGTGGGACTTGGGGGAAGACAATTTCTTCAGGTTTCAGGTTTCCCCCATGTAAAACTAGAATAAGAGTGAGCTCTATCTGAGCTGTAGTCTCATTTCAGGCACTGTGCTAAGCACTGCCATCGTTTCCTGCCCTCATCGTAGTGACGTCATGAGGCAGGGAAACCCCATCTTACTCTGCAGCCCAGGGCACCGAAGCTCAGTGGAACAAAATAACATGGATGAGCTGGGACGATCTAAGTGAGTGTTTTATGTGGGGCTGTTCTGGTGATTAAATAGTGTGTGTGTGTGTGTGTGTGTGTGTGTGTGTGTGTGTGTGTGTATGGCCAGAGTTCAAGGTTAGGTGTCTTCCTCTGTCTCTCTCCACTTTAGTGTTTGAGAAAAAGTGTCTCACTAAACCTGGCCCTCATTGTCCTGATACCCTGACTTTCCAGCAAGCCCAAGGGTTCTCCTGCCTCCCTCTGATGTGGAGAGTTCAGATGTGTGCTATCACCTGTCTTTTTACATAAGTGCTAGGGAACTGAACTCGGGTCTTCACGCTTGCACAGCAAGCACGTTGCCAAGGAAACCACCTCCCCCGGTCCTGGCAATTAAATAATAGTGATTATTAAAATTTTTACATTTGTGTTTCCTTTGGCTGCACCGCATACTGAAGCTGGAACGATATGGAGATTAGCATGGCCCCTGAACAAAGATGAGATGCAAACTCATGAAGCGTTCCTTATTTTATTTTAAGAATAGTTTGCATTTGGAAGCTGGAGATAAGCCTCAGTGGTTTAAGGGCACTTGCTGTTCTTGCCGAGGACCCAAGTTCATTTCCCAGTATTGACACTGGGTGGCTCACAGCCACCTGCAACTCCAGCTCTAAAACCAACATCTTCCTCTGGACTCCAATGACCCCAGAGCACCCAGACACGTGCACACACACATACATACTTTTAAAAATAAAATAAACATTTAAAAAGCTTTGCATTTTAATGGAGAGCCGTGGGTAAAAGTAAGGTGTCTATACTGGCACTGGAACATTCAGGAATTATTTTTACCTAATGTTAATAATTTGGAAGTTATCATATTGCTTCATGTTCCTCCGGCGAGTGAAACCCTCTCATACTCTTTAATATCCTCAGAGGACAGCCTTGTTGACATAACCCAACGTTGAAAGCACCAAGAATCTGAAACATCCACGCTGTCGCTGCTGCACCTGGGGAAGGGAAAATATGCAGATGTGCCCTTAAAACCCAGACAGTCATCTAGATGAGAAAGGCATCCTCCCCAGGGAGGTCAGCAGGCACGGCTGGCAGGGGCAGGAACCATTCGATGGTTTCTGATCATCCACCCCCACTTTTTCTCACACCACGATTGCATGCTAGGGGCTCATCCCTGCAAACTACGGATCTGATGGTCATACAGGGTACAAGCTACAAACTTGCCTAGAATCCTTGCAAAGGTCCTGGGTCCACTTCCTCTACCCCTTCATTGTACCTCGGACAGGGCACTAGGGACACCTACTTTGAATGTAGAAAGATTCAAGTGCAGATTCTGGATCCAAAGGGGTGGTCTGACCTTGGCCATACAAGATGTCCAGATCCCTGACAGTCCATTTCCTTGATGCTGAAATAGGATTGCGAACACATTTGGATTTTGACAGAATCAATGCGTGTTGTATTGTGTGGCCGAATATATAGTACATGATATGGCTATGTATGTCTTAGGTGTTATTACTAATAAGAGCTCCTAGAAAGCATGGGTGGATCAGGCAGTGTGACCACAGGCTACAACAAGCTGTCCCTGATCTCCAGAGCCAACAGTCAAGAGCAATTCACATTCTCTGCCTGGCTACGGAATAGATGCTCAGGTGCCCGGTGCTCTGAGGTTCAGAAGAGGAGAGATGGATGCAGAAGATACAGGAAGGAGAGGCCAGGGATCCTTGGCTGCAAAGGAAGAAAGGAGCGCTGGGAACTAGATGGGGCCGGGGCAGGAGTGTTTGGGAAGCAGGCACACAGCAATGCAGAGGGAAAGTTTACCTTCCTTTGATCTGCCCCTAAAAAGTCAGCCATGCCTCTGGTAAGGCAGGTCCGAGGAGCTATGAAAACCAGTACAGAAAATTGAATCCAAATCTGGAATGAGACTTAGCATCAGGTCCCTCCCAGTTACCTTCATGTATCTTCACTTATTATGGGCTACAATGCAATGAACGTGGAAATATATTTATAAAGACATTAAAAAACAAAACAAGACAAAAACAAAAAAAAAAACAAAAAACCAAAGCCAAGTGCAGTGTGGCTGTTGGCTGTTGGCTGTTAGCTCAGTACTCAGGCAATGAATCAAGAGGATTGATCACTGCAAGTTCAAGGCCAGCCTAGGCTGTATGATGATATGCAGGCCAATCAGGGGTACAAACAAAATAAACTTAACAAGTGGAATGTCCCAGCCTGGTCTAGTTTCCCTAATGGTTACGTTAGCCTGGAATTGAGTGAACTGCTAATACAAAGCCAAGCTTCAAAGTGTCCATATCGAAAAGTATTATGAAAGGGGAAGATAGAATGAGTACACTTATGCACCATTGTGAAGTTTAAAAATTGCAAGTCAAACCCTTTAAAGTTGGAATCCATCGTCTATGCACTACAAGCTCCAGAAGCCATGAGTGCCCGGTGGGAACTGCCCAGCGATTACAGCATAAGTCAGTGAGACCCCCGCCACCCCGCCCCCCAAGCTGATTGTGCCAATGAGCGTGGGCTCCTGTGAACAGATTAGGGATTGTGCTTTTTTCTGGAGACCCAGTTCCTTTCTCCTTTCGATCCACAATTCTTCCTCTCCTGAAGTTGGGGTTTGCATTTTTATTTCTATGCAGTTTTTGCTTTGTCTAACAAGCTCTGTGAAGTTTACAGCCCCGGCTGAATTCCCTGGGAGGGACCCCCTCCTTTTATTGTTATTATTTTTTTTTTCAGTTTCCCAGTGCAGCCTTTTCTTCTTACTCGGGACACTCAACTATCTCCCAACTGTCTCTTTCCTGTCCCAAGTCACTCTTGAGAGACATGACTGAAGTTTGAAGCCTTGTCCTTTTGATGGGAAAAGGAAATTCTAAGCTCAGAATAGGTCTCTTCTGGGACAGGCACACAGATGCCACACTTGCTGGGTAATGGTGCCGGAGCCAGTCTGTCTTCATGAGTACTCTGTGTGCTGTATCCAAGGCTAAAGTAGTGACAATGATTCCTAACAGACATGTCATATCCACCATAAGTGCCATGGAGATGCACCAGGGTTTGCAGGACTTGAACTGGTAGGGGGAGGACAATGGAGACTCACTGATGTAATGGTCCCAGAGTCCTGGTCACTGTGACTCCAAAGTCTAATTGAACCTAATACTTATAGCATCTTCCTACCCAGAGGGCCATACGATGCTTGTTCTTGGCTTGTGAAGCCGCTGATATTTTAATTAATTTTTCCAGGAAAGCATTGGCCTGCAGTTCTTAGAAACATCATTTTGCTGCCTGGCCTTGCAAGAATCTGACCTATTTTAGGAAGGCAGCTCACTGTGGCCTTAGGGTTCTTTTATGCAGGAGAGAGAAATGAAGCTCTTCTCTTGCTGGCTGGGGCCTGGATACACAAGTCAATTACAGCTACTGAACGAAGACTCCATAAATGTGCCAATGAACCAAAGGTCTTCACAGATTTGTACTGAGAGGACCATCCCCAAATAACCAAATACACTGTGGTAGACGATTAGGCAGGGCCCATCCTTTGGAATACCAGAGGATCACTAACACACAAGGCCTCTCAGGGCTGTGCCCTTTGGCAGTGTGATATCTGTGGCCACACCACCTAGCTTGGTTTATGAGCAAAAACTCCACTTCCTGAACATCCATGGGCTGGGGCTGGGAACACACTAAGAATCCACTGTCCTCTTTTCTAAAGAAAAGAGAAGAAAGAAAAAAGAGAAGAGAAGAGAAGAGAAGAGAAGAAAAGAGAAGAGAAGAGAAGAGAAGAGAAGAGAAGAGAAGAGAAGAGAAGAGAAGAGAAAAGAGGAAGATAAAAAGAAAAAAAAAAACCAAAAGAGTTTTCAGCATTAGAGGAGTGTCTTGGTTTCCTCTATTTCATCTTTTTTAAAAAAAATCTTATTTACTTTATTTTATGTGTGTTGGTGTTTTGCCTGAGTGTATGTCTATGTAGGAATGTCAGATCTTGGAGTTACAGACGCTGTGAGCTGCCATGTGGATGTTGGGATTTGAACCCAAGTCCCCTGGAAGGATAGTCAGTTCCCCTAACCACTGAGCCATCTCTGGAACCCCGTGTCTTAGGGTCTCTAGTCCTATTATAAGACACCATGAAGAGCAACTAGAGAAGGAACGGAAATAAATGGAAATCAGTACAGGATCTGAAGGCAGGGACCTGGAAGCAGGAACTGAAGCAGAGGCCATGGAGGAACAGTGCTCATTGGCTTGCCCACCATGGCTTGCTCAGCCTGCTTTCTTACACACCCAGACGCCCCCCCCCCACTAGGCTGCATCCTCTCAAACCAATATTTAATGGAGAAAATGTTCTTAGAGTTTCCTCTAGGCAATCTGATGGAGGCATTTTCTCATTTGAGGTTCATCTTCTCAGATAATGTCTAGGTTTGTGTCAAGTTGACAAAACCGGACTAAGCCAGGGACTCTAGTGTTTTTGTATTCACTGGACAGCACATCCATAAATAAAGGCCTTAGTCAGGCTTGTTTTGATGCCTAGTCTCCCAAAGATGTACAATTAGAAAAGGAGCAGGCAGGAGAAGGCAATGACCCAGAAGACAAGAAGAAACGTGGCTTTGTCTAATGAAGCAAAACTCAAACTGTTCTCTATGGCATTATGAAAACACTTCTTTCTTTGGATACAGCTATACAAAGTTTCTCAGAGTTTGCAGGGAAAATAGACACTTGCCAATCAGAGGTAAGTCTGTAATTCTTATAAGCTCAGAACTGTGGAATGGAGGGAGGAAGAGAGCTGAGAGTCTGAGAGCATCCCGGGTTACACACCAACATCTTGTTTTAGAAAAGAAATATACGATCTGATTATCCTCAATCTGAAAGGCAGAAGGAATGAAGATGTCGTATGCCCTCACAAGAGCTCTTCTTTTACAAGATGTAACCTGAATGCCTTAGGTGGTTCCCCATAAAAACGGGTGATTCCTGGAACGGAATGTGCTGGAAGGAAGCCTTCCTCCCCTTAGGTGCTCCTGAAGAGAATAGCTTCTCTGTAAGTCTCTCAACCAAATAGCTCAATAACCTCAAACAGCTCAACAGCCTCAAAGAGCTCAATTGGTGCTGTGCAGTGCTCTTCTGTCACCTACTGACAACTTTGGCTCATTGCAGTTTCCCAGGCCTTGGTGTGTTGTCCAGCTCAAATTAGAGTAGTTCAGCGTGTCCAAAGGAAAAAGTAAATATCTTTACATTCTGGACAGCTATCCTATTTTCTCAATTGTCTTCGGTCTTCTACTGCTAAAATAATAATACATGTTGCTGGAGAGATGGCTGAGTAGAGATGTGCCTGCCACAGAGCTTACCCTGCAGGGTATGTGTGGCCCCTCCTCCCAGTAAATAAATCCGGCTTGAGAGATGGTTCAGTGGTTAAGAGTCTCGTTGCTCTTGCAGTCACCCCAGGTTTGATACCCAGCGCCCATATCCAGTTGCTCACAACTGCCCGTAACTCTAGCTTTGTAGAATCTGCTGCCATTTTCTGGCCTCGGCAGGCACATGCGTGTGGTACACATACAAACAACCACACAAACACATAAACAAACAAACAAACAAACAAATAAATATACTATCTAAAAAGAAACACATTTATTAATTAAAAACAAAATAACATGTCAAACAGAGTCTTATATTTTTTGTAATTTAATGTCTTGTGATTGGTATAAGTACTGTATATTTTAAAGTATTTGTTAGGTTTTTTTTTTTCATAAAATATGATTACCCTTAAGGCATTTAGGAAATCATGGGTACATTCGTGTGTGCATGTGTGCACGTGTGTACGTGTGTGTGCACTCGAGAGAGTGTATTCACAGTGGTGGTGTTTTTGGGGGATGGCCTGGGGCTTATATAGACTGATGTAGTACTGTTGAACTATATCCCAACCTCTGAAGGTATTTTAAGAGAGAAATAGTCTGTGATGGTCAGGTCTGCTTGTCAACTTGGCACATCCTAGATCTACCTGGAAACAGAGTCTCAGAGAGGGACTGTGCAGAAGAGTGAGGTTGGCCTGTGGGCATATCTGTGGGGCAATCATTCTGATCCCATTAATTGAGGTGGGGAGATCTGCCTATTGTGGGTGTCACTGTTCCCAGGGTTTGGGGCGGGGAGCAGATAAATGTCAAGAGGGTGCTGAGCAAAAGCAGGCATCCATTTGTTCCCGCTCTACTCTCACTGTGGACGTGACAGGCTGCTGCCAGTTCCTGGCTTCACTGTTCCAACACGGAGAACTGTAGCTTGTGACTGTAGACAAACAAGCCTCCTGCTCTGAAGTCGCCTTTGTCAGGATATTTTATCGTAGCAAGAATGTGATCAGAACTTAGTCTATATTGCAAATAGCAGAGGGAGGAGTCTTTGCAGAATCAGTGTTGTGGAACTCCATGGAAAATCAGCAAAGGCATAGGAGCATATGCAAATTATGTAAATACAGACTCCAGGGCGGTCATACGCACAGGCCTGTCCATGCCTTGGAAGACTGAGCCGATGTCAGCAAAAGCCACAGTTCAGTTACCCAGCCTCAGGAATTCTAGCCAATGGAAAGAATCTAAATGTATCACATGCGCGCACACAGACACACACACACAGAAAAAGCATGCTCACATAAACTTGCATATACACACAAAACCACGTGTACACACTATTAGGTATTCTCTTATTTTAATATAAAAATTAGATCGTTCTTGGAACTCACAGAGACTTGCCTCCTTCTGCCCACAGAGTGCTGGGAGAAAAGGCATGTACCAGCCTAAAAGTTATATTTCTTATAACATAATTTTCTAAAAATAAACTTTATACCTTTTTGGATCAGTAAACAACAAAAAACCCTACATTGTTTTCATGGGTGGCGACATTTGTTATTTTACTTTTGTATACTTATTATTTACATGGTGTTTATTTGTACAAGAGGAATACATTTTAATGGAGATAATTACCAGTTGAAATCATGTCAGTTTTTAAAGTATAATACTTCAAAAATGATGACTACTAGCCTACTAATTTGTCTGCAAGAGAAACCAAAAGATTGGCTTGATTTCTCTAATGTGCCAGGAATGCAGTTAGAAGAAAGAAGGGGGGGAAGGAAGAAGGAGGAGGAGGAAGAGGAGGAGGAGGAGGAAGAGGAGGAGGAGGAGGAGGAGGAGGAGGGGGAGGAGGAGGAGGAGGATGTGGGGGAGAGAAGAAGAAATCCCTGTATTTTTCCCTACAGCAGTGGTTCTCAACTTCCCTCATGTTGGGACCCTTTAATACAGTTCCTCATGTTGTGGTGACTCCTCCCCCTACCATGAAATTATTTTCATTGCTACTTCATCTTTGTAGTTTTGCTGCTGTTATGAATCATAATGTAAATATTTGTGTTTTCTGATGGACATAAGTGACCCCTGCAAAACAGTCATTCAACCTCCAAAGGGGTCATGGCCCACAGGTTGAGAACCACTGCCCTAGACAGCGATGGCTGTGACCCCACTGGTAGAAGCAGAGCTCATGGAAGGCGTGAGTCCTGGGAAAGCCAGGGCATCAGTGTAAATGCTTTCAGTTACAGGTTTTCCTTGACCTGAGTGTGTGTGTGTGTGTGTGTTGGATGTGTGACTGTGTGCTGAGAGGTCAGAGGTCAATGTCAGGTGCCTTCCTCAATTGCTCTCTACCTTATTTTGTGTGACAGGGTGTACCTCACTGAACCTGAAGCTCATCATTTCAGCTGGCTTGTCTTGACAATGAGCTCCAGGGCTCCTCCCATCTCTGCATCCCCACTCCCCTCCAGTTGGGATCATGGATACACACTATAACCGCAGGGATTTGCATGGGCGCTGGAAATCTGAACTCGGTTCTTCATGTGTGCATGGCATTCACTTTATTGGCTGAGCATATGAACTGTGGAGACTCCACAAAGTGCTTGTAGGAATGCCCTATGTTGTGGTTGGTTCTGGTATCAACTTGCCACAATTTAGGAAGGAAACTAAATAAAAGGGGCTATTTTCAGAACGAAGGTCAGGTCACCTTTTGCTCACATGACCTCCCCTCTTGCTGCAGAGTGGTATGTGCTCTGTTGCTGCCTCTGATTCCTTCTCTGACAGTAGAACCAGCTCTCCCAGTATTCCTTGTGGGCTAGGACCAGCAGCTCTCCAGATCCTTTTGGTCTTCACTGAAGCACCCTGCATGTGGACTGAACTACTGGACAGGACATTCCCCCAGTGAGAGACTTCTGTTCTGTGACTACCCAGCCTTAGGAATTGACTCCTGGGTTCTTAGTGTCTAGGGTTGTTTGTTTTGCTCATTTATATGTGTCCCTGTGCGTGTGGTTCTGTTTCTCTAAACTGACTAAAACTCCCCACACCATGTCTGTGGGTGTCCTCCTCAGGGCCGTCTCTCTAGAAGTCCCTGCCTCCTCACTTCTGTCACCACACTCTCAGATCCTCAATCTAGGTTCATGCAAACAGGGAAACAGTTGCTAATAATAACTTTTCTGTTACAATTTTCTTTTTAAATTTTTGATATGGTGTGTGTGTGTGTGTGTGTGTGTGTGTGTGTGTGTGTGTGTGTGCACACGTACAGGAGCACATGTGTGCTTGCTCATGCCAAGATGCACATGTGGAGGTCAGACGACAATTTTCAGGAGTTGTTTCTTTCCTTCCACCATGTTGGTTCTGAGGATTAGACTTGGCTGCAAGCCTTGACTCACTGAGCCATCCCGGTAGCCCATGATATTCAAAAATAAGCCATAGTAGGACAAACTATCTTAAGTTACTATAGAGATGTGCAATAGCTTTGAAAAGGGGTGTAGTAGTCTATACACAAATCGTTATACTTGAGAGGATGGGGCAGGAGGATCTGGAGTTCAAGGCCAGCTTGCATTACATAAACAGAGGAAGGAAGGAATGGATGGGTGGATGGGTGGATGGGTGGATGGTAGATGAATGCCTGCCTTAAAGTGTGGATAAAGGAGAATAACAAGAGTAGGAACATGTCTTATTTCAGAGCCTGCTATGAATCCATGCACACAGTGTGCTTTGGGTAGAAAATGACAGTTATATCAATGAAACAGAACGAGTTTCCAGAGTCTTGGTGGGGAGTTCTACTGCTCACAGCGTCTCTTCTAGGAAGCCAGGACATACTATGGTACTGTGCTGTGCACACACAGCTGCCAGAGGTGGGCACGATCTTCTCAGGGCTCAGAGCATTTCCTTTCCACTCTGTCCCAGAAATACTGTCATTTTGTCTGCCTAGAAGTGACAGGTTCCGTTCATGTTAAAAATATATATATACTTGACTCTATCCAGGTTAGGAGTGAGTCCCAGTCCTACCCACCCTTATCATCCAAGTCACCCAGCGCTATTTATTTAAAGACTGTACGTTTTCTGTGGCTCTGTCACTCTTTGTACTAAAAAAGGCACACACGAACGGCACATGATTAGCACAGGCATGTGATCCAGCACTGGGGAAAAGGCAGGACAGGAATTTAAGGCCAGCCTAGGCCTCCCTCCCTCCCTCCCTCCCTCCCTCTTTCCCTCCCCCCTCTCTTCCCCTCCCTCCCTCCTTCCCTACTCCCCCCACCAATCCTTTCTGTATCTCATTACTAAAGGGGACATTTCCTTTAAACTTCATTAAAGGATATGAAAAATGCCTACCAAATATGATTCCACTTTTGCTTAAGCCAGAGAGAAGGAAGTCTCACACCAGAGGGCAGAGGGGACTGGTGATCTCAGGAAGAGAAATGGAAAGGTGACCAAGATGACCTTTATTTAATGCAGCGTTTCTAAGAGTTCAGGAGAAAGGTGCGACTTTTTATCCTAAGACACAGATCTTAGTCCAGTGTGGTGACTCCTGCAACCTCAGCAGTTGGACAACTGAAGCAGGAGGATTGACACTAGTTTGAGATCAGCCTGGGCTACAGAGTGAGAAAACAAACTTTTATTTTTAAAACAATCTTTTATTTGCCCATCATATATATCTGAACATATATTTGGATAAACATTATATTATTTTAGTAGTAACTGAATAATTTACTCTCTAGTATAAATTACAAAGTCTAATCTCTGACTTCCAAGTATTTAAATTTTTTCTAGTATGATATAAACAAGAATAGTCAACTATTCTTGTTGCTCATTTTAATGAGAAGGAGATAGTCTTTCATTGATTAGAGCTAGGCAGCGATTCTGAAGTCAAATTCAAGAGGTAGGTGACAGAGGCAGAGAGTGCACTTGACTGCAGGATGGAAAAACAACGTGCAAAGGAGAACCCTGGGTAACAATTACAGTTCCTTAGAAATACATCAGTACATTAGAAACAATCAAATAGACAGAAAAACAAACAAACAAGCCCTCAGCCAACTTATTTGCCTATTTTAAACATTGAAACAATGTTTTTCAAATTCTAAAAGGGGTGCTTTTTCATGGCCTTTTTGCTGTAGTTATATTTGAAGACATTTTGAGATTCTTATATTCTGTAGTCTCCCCTCCCCCAGCCTGAAACCTGCTTGCTCAGGGGTAGAGCTTCCTGCTCAATCATTCTGCCATGCCCACTGCTGGAACCTGCCGCTTTGCTGTTCAGAGCCTTGCACGTGGTCATACTGCTATTGGACCCCAAGACTAATTGGCGGGAATTGGGCCCCCTTCCCCTGCTTTATAACTGCGTGCAGAACAGTAAAATTGAGCTTTGATCAGAATAACTGTCTTAGCTGCATTTTTTTATCTTGCCACCTAGACCCTCTTCTCTTCCAGGTTTCCAAAATGCCTTTCCAGGCTAGAACCCAGGCTGTGATCTGCTGGCCAGACACAACATTTGGCGAACCAACGCGGGACTGAGAAACGGCAAAGGATTTTTGGAAGAGGCACTGCTGGTTTGGAGCTCCATGAAATAATTAAAGGATAAAGGAAATTCATACCAGAGAAGGTCAGTATGGGCTAAACTGAAACAGCGTTAAACCCGAGCACTGGTTCACTTAGGTTCAGCAGTGAAGCTTAAGAGGAGCTGGGTAACAGGCCGTGGCTCTCCGAAGCTACATTAGGCGTGAGAAAAGAAAGGGTTTATTAAAAGGAAATTAATAATCAGGCGGATTGCCGCAGTTAATAAAAACTGCATCATGAGGGAGGAAAATGTCCCAAAAAAGCAGAGAGAAATTTCTCTCTGGGCCTTATAGCAGGAGTACTCTGTCCCTTTTGTGTCTCGTGTAATGTCTGGTGCACCAATCTGTTCTCGTGTTCAATTCATGTATGTTCGTGTCCTGTCTGTATGAATGAATGTTCTATGTTTTATGTTGGATAATAAAGATGGTATAAAAAACTTTATCTGCAAAGCCGAGAGCTGCCACGTGCTTCAGCTAGGAATCAAACACATGGCAGGAGGGCCCCTGCTGGAAAAACTGTTCGTTTTAGGAGAAAAGGGCGAGTGTACAGCCTCTTAGTTTTGGAGTAAAAAAGCTGATAAATGGTTCATGATTAATGTGTTTGACAAATGGTAAAGTTCCTTTTATTCTATGATTGTAGCTACAAAAATTAATATTCTCTGATTGGTCTAAATGTAACTGCTTCATTTGGTTCCTTTTTTATTGAAAATGTGCTCTGCATATTTTCACATTCAGCTCATAAGTTGTTGGTTAAGATTAATAATTGTTACATTGCTACAGATGGTTAGTGTTAAATTTGATAACTCAAGTTTAGAGTCCTTCCGACACGTGGCATAAGGCAGGCCAAGAGGCTGGGTCTCTAAAGATATTTCTAGTTTAGATAATAATTAATGTGGTTCCTATCCTAAATAGTAAAATTTAAGATAAGATTTAAAGCAATGCCTCTTTATTAAAGCATCAAAGCTTGCTTTAATAGCTATTCATAGGTATTAATTGGCAGCCAAACTTCGTAATATGATGGTAATGCTTCTAATATTGATTTTAAAGATGATAAATTGTTTTAAACTTGGGTTTTGCTTTCCCAAGGTTGTAGGTATTATCCTAACCTTGCACAAAAAACTTAAAAATTATGGTTAAAACTGCCAGTGTTCCATTGACTGCAGCTTGCAGTTGGCAAATTTAAGATTTTCTACTCACCCATATATTGTTAATTAAGATTATTACAAGAGTAATCATCTTATGAGAGAGCTAATACAGCTCACTTCATAAAAACTGTGACAGAGTTATCTAGTTATGTTTGTCTTTGTGAATAGATTAGACAATCAGTTTGGCTATAGTCGCTGCCTGGCAGGAAACTGCAGTATGGGCAATTTTTTCACAACACTAAAGTTGTGAAGAACGTTTTAACTGTAAGTCATCTTAAGATAGAGTATCAAAAATTAGAGGCATAGACAGTTAAATTGTTCCTCTAGAATCAGTCCTTATTACAGGAGGGCCAGGATGCTCAGATTAAAAAGTATTTTACGTTTGAGTCAATACAGGGCTCTGGGCAGCCCCAGAGTGGCTTGTGGCCTTCTTGTGTTTTGCAAACAGTGCCTGAGAAAGTTTTTCCCTGTGTTCAAGAAAATTTCTTTTTAACAGTGTTACAGATCTATTCAGATGTTTAAAATAATGCTTAAATTCAAAGAGTTTTGCTTCTAGTGAACTGTAATCACTAGAAAATTCTGCCTCTAGGTATGGCTAATGTAACTTTACATTATGTAAGAAAAATTTTTATTGTTTCTGCTTCT
Organism: Mus musculus; assembly: GCF_000001635.26. NCBI lineage: Eukaryota > Metazoa > Chordata > Mammalia > Rodentia > Muridae > Mus > Mus musculus. The sequence continues at coordinate 24,474,539 of NC_000079.6, read as the reverse complement.
ATACAAGAAGCCAAGAGTTTTAATCTTTCAGTGTATATTTTTTCCTAAGTGGAAAGTATTTTATTAACTAATGCTTCTTAAAGAAAGTTTACCTTAAATCCTTGCTCTCACCCAAGAGATTCAGAGACAATATCCTTTTATTACTGAGGGTTTTAGTTTACTACAAAAGGTTTTACAAAAAAATAAAGCTTTTATAATTGTTATTAATTATATTCATTGGTAATTAAATATTAGTTGTGCCCAAGACAATTCTTTGGCCAGAAAAAACATTATTGTAAAGTCGTTTTTCTCATCCTCCCAGCCGATTGTTGGCCCACGTGGGCCCAACTAGCTGCTGTGGGGCAGAGTCTTAAGACACACAGTCTCCCCTGTTCCAGCACAAATAATCTAGTTGTGTGCTGTAGATGGTGTTTTAAAATGCTGAACAATCAAACCTTAATTTGTATATTAATAGTCAATGCCATATCTCTGAGCTCACAATTGCTTAAAATTGTTCATCCCTCAGATACTATTAATTCTCAAATTTGCAATTGCTTATGCATATTTCTAGTTAATAAATAAATTATGCACATGTGACTCTTAATAACTTTTCAAGCTTTCTAGTTACAACCGCTCCTTAAGAAAAATGATTGAAAGTGCAATTAGTCACTGCCCCTTTACAGCCAAGTATTTAAAATGTTTTGTCAACAAGTTATTAATTCAAAAGGTTAGGTATTGTGAAATTTTAAAACTTTAACTTCTTAAAAGACAAAAAAGAGAGAAATTGTATCCCCGTACATACTATTTAGTGCATTCCCATACACACTATTTAAATCATACCTTTATTTTCGAAATTTGAAATTTAAATGTCAAAGAATTTAATAAATGCTTTATAGTATCTTAAAGGGATCTACTTATTGGCTTATAGATTGATCCTAAAACAGCTACCTTATTAGGAAAGGAAAAAACAGGTTCTCTCCACAGAACGCTGCAGAAGCATATTAATTCGTGTGACGAGCTGGCAGGTAAGTTGACTCAGTGTTCTGATTGAAATGACTAAAAAACTAAATTAAATTCATGTTTTAGATCCATCCTTGCTTGTCATTTTTCCAGTTTAGACTAGCTTCTAGCCTTTTAACTTTATGGCAATAGTTCATCAGAGACTGTGCATACTGACTTGGTAAAATTAGTCATTTAATAGAGTCATAATGATTTTTCTCTTTTCTTCAGTGTGACCAGTCATTCTAACTCAATCTTAGACTGGTCTAATATTCAGTCCAACGTTAGAGATTCCTATATTCTAAATTACCTAGCAAAGTTAATTCAGAGCACATCCCCCAAGGTCACCAAAGGCTCATCTTGCCTTTACCTTATTTGTTCTAAATATTTTGCAACCAATATTAAAGGTCAGTCAGCAGTGGATTGCCACTGGCATCTAGTTACTTCTAATTCTTATGCATTGGTAAAATGGAAGGACCCACTGACTAGCAAATAGTAGGGTCCGGATCCGGTTCTAATCTGGGGAAGGGGCTCAGTTTGTGTTTTTTCACGAGATGAAGATAGAGCATGGTGGCTGCCAGAGAGATTAATTCGTCAGATGAACACAGATTCTGAATCTTCTTATAAGTATCACCTTGAGGACTAAAATTCCTCTTTTGCTTAAAATTCAGCTGGAAACTAAAGCTCCCAGGAAAGCTGTTTTCCTGCTACTCTCTGAGCCAGCTCCCCCACAGGAGGCCTGAGACTAGCCTTAGCCTTACAATTTGCAAATGAATAAAGTACCTGAACTTCCCCAAAAGAAGCTTTGTGATGTTACTCTTCACTCTCTAAGATTTTTGTCTTTCAAGCAGGTCAATCTACACCTTCAGCAGAACTACAGTGGGCATGCATCCCCCGCCCCCAAGAGCACACAGGTGGCAAATGCTATCTTCATTCCAAGGACATTCCAGCATGTGGCTTTCAGTCTGAGTTAAAATTTAGGTTTACCAAGAGGGCTAGGAAAGTAGATATTTCTAATATTAATAGAGATTGGTTTTTATTCTGATAGACGGGCTTAGTCCCTTAGCTAGCCTCTGGCTTTTCACCCTTGCTGTTACTGCAAGGTGTCCTTAGTTCCTCAGGCTATGGGAATAACAGGGATGAAGAGGAACGACTTCCAGCTCCTATTTTAGCCACAAATCGTGGTGTTACTAATGACATAATTCTTGCCTAGGCCTTGCTAAATCTGAGGTTGACAATTCTCCCTTAGGAGCTGCACAGTCCTCAGAACTGTGCACACTGGTTCGTGATCTTACAAATACAGTATGGGTATGGCTTGGTGCAGAGAATTACTGCAGGGGAAGGTCCAGCTTGACCATTTCTGAGTTTCCTGTGGGATAAACCCGGTTTGACGGAGGTTGGTATCTATTTACAGCTAAAAAACAAAAATATCTACGGCTCTGCCTCCCCTCCCCAAAAGATACCAAGAGCCACAGGTGTGGGTCGTAACAGCACCCACGAGAGGAATCGGGTCAATGTCCACCCAAGCCAAGGTTAAAAGCTCACTCATCTACGGATGAGAAAATCATTTGATCACCTCAGTTAAGTGTGGCCTTTTTAAACTTAATTAATAGGGGGGAGAGAGGTTGGAGACCGTACTGTTAGAAGGGCAAGCCCTTCACAGTCTCCCACCCTAAAAAAGACAATTGGCCTTGTACTACCGAGCCGGTCATACCCTTCCTCCCTGTTTCCCACCTGTCATCCAAAAATGCTGAGGAATATCAACTCAGTGTTATTCTTAATAAAGTGTATTTCAAATTTGTTCAGTCAAACTTAGCCAGGGTTCCAATGCCCTACTTAAAATTCAACTAGGAAGTTACCTATTCAGTACTAATTAGCATTATAAAGTCAGAGCCTACAGCTCAGGGCTTTTCTGTTAGTTGTTTACTAGGATAGAAAGTACAGTCTTAGCCAGATACAGTTTACCATAAGAAAAGATAGGAAATCCCACGGAGACAGGTTTTTTTTTTTTCTTTAGCCCTAAGAATTCAGGCAGGACTATTGAGCATAGATTGATTTTTTGCCTCAGGCCAGCCTTTTCTATTTTTTTTTATTTTTATTAACAACAGGGAGGAGATGTAGTCTCCCCTCCCCCAGCCTGAAACCTGCTTGCTCAGGGGTGGAGCTTCCTGCTCAATCATTCTGCCATGCCCACTGCTGGAACCTGCCACTTTGCTGTTCAGAGCCTTGCACGTGGTCACCTTGCTATTGGACCCCAAGATTAATTGGCGGGAATCGGGCCCCCTTCCCCTGCTTTATAATTGCGTGCAGAACAGTAAAATTGAGCTTTGATCAGAATGCCTGTCTTAGCTGCATTTCTTTCTCTCACCGCCTAGCCCCTCTTCTCTTCCAGGTTTCCAAAATGCCTTTCCAGGCTAGAACCCAGGTTGTGATCTGCTGGCCAGACACAACAATATTCTATAGATTTTAAAAATATTTTCTCCCTAAGATTATTAACTAGTTGTATTAGTCAGGGTTCTCTAGAGTCACAGAACTTATGGATAGTCTCTAGATAGTAAAGGAATTTATTGATGACTTACAGTCGGCAGCCCAATTCTCATGAGCCATCAATCAAAGATCTATTGAACTCTTATGTGGGGAGCCGCCCTCACATTCACCGTTACAAGATGGCGCTGACATCCTGTGTTCTAAATGGTAAACAAATAATCTGCACGTGTGCCAAGGGTAGTTCTCCACTCCATGTGCTCTGCCTTCCCCATGACGACAACTCGGCCAATGGGCTGCAGCCAATCAGGGAGCGACACGTTCTAGGCGGAGGATAATTCTCCTTAAAAGGGACGGGGTTTCACCATTCTCTCTCTTGCTCCTGAAGATGTAAGCAATAAAGCTTTTGCCGCAGAAGATTCCGGTTTGTTGCGTCTTTCCTGGCCGGTGGCGAACGCGTGTAAGACTCTTAGGACCCCCGGGCTTCATTAATTGACACATTTCACAACAGAATCAAAGTCATTTCGGTTCTAGTGAGATGGGAAGTAGATGGTGCCAAGAGCTCTCTGAAAAGCTGAAAACATTGTCCTGCAGCTGCCTGGGGTACGGATCTATCAAAGAACACAAGAGCCATTTTTACATTCTTCTCTCTACCGGCAGCATCTTCTCATTCCCATTTTCTTCTAGTCTCCCCACCTTCCTCCCAGCCCACATGTCTTCTCTAGCTTTCTTCTTTTTTGCTGCTGGAGTCTGGTAGCCTTCCTTTCCTGTTCCTACTGTGCTGACACTCACTTTTCCTTCTGTTAGGCTTTATCTCCCATGCAGAGCTCATTCTTGGCTTTCCTTGGTTCTCCTTGCACAAGAGTGTACATGGGATGAATTTAGGGTTATACAGGTGTGTGTGTGTGTGTGTGTGTGTGTGTGTGTGTGTGTGTGTGTTGGAACCCAGGGCCTCATATGCTCTAAGCACATGCTATACTACCAAGCCACAACACCAGCCCCGATAAAAGTAGTTCTGAGTCCGTCTATGCGACAATGCACACCAGGCACATATGTGAACATCCCTTAAATGTAGTGTTTGCCCATTGCTGAGAGAAACTTGTCTTCTTTGGTATAAACTGCTGCTGTGTTCAAGATTTAAGAGCAAATTCTTGATTTGGGGGCATTGTTTGCCATCTCTGAATAAAAGACACTGCCAATGAATAATGGTAGTTATGGCTGTGTCTATGAAAGTGTTTCCAGAAAGGTTTATCGAAGCAGGGGAGACCCATCTTGAATGTTCAGGCACCATCCTCTGGGCTGGGGTCCTAGATTGAATAGAAAGAGCAAGTGAGCAAAGAACAAACATTCATTTCTCATTGGGATGACTGGGGCAGCCAGTCACTGCTTCTGACCTGCCTTCCCCAACACTGTCTGTTTGCCCAACTGTGAGCTAAGACAAACCCTTCCTTTCTTCGGTTGATTTTGTCCGTTACTTTCTCACAGTTATGAAATGTGTTCTTTACTCCCTTGAGTGTGTATCACGTACAAAATTATGCAGTGGGGCTGTGGCACTGTGCATCAAGGCGATTATACAAAACTGTCTACTTTATATGTATATACATGAACTTGTGCATGTGTCAGAGGTCCGTTCAGGTGTGTCTTCCTTAAGAGATGGCCACCTTGTTTTGAGACTGGATCTCATTGGCTGGAACCCACTGGTTAGGATAGGCTGGCTGGCCAGCAAGCCCCAGAGATCTGCCTGTCTTCCTCTTCTTAGCACTGGAATGACAAACATGCTCCACCAAGCCTGCCTTTCTGTATGGATGCTGAGGAGTAACTTGGGTTCCCATACGCATATGACAAACACTTTCCCAACTAAGTCATCTCTGTAGTCCTGCCACTGTACTGCAGAGGCAAGTATTAACACATAATAAATACAGAGGGTGGGCACTGGTGGGATAAATGAATATAAATGCATGGGTCAAGAAAATTACCGTTTCCACAGCATGTGGCCTTTTTGATCACATGTAGGTTGGAGCAAGCTTTGTAGCACAGCTAACAAGACTCTATGCTTAGCTATGGGAAGGGCAAATCTGACTTGTGCCACAAAAGCTGATCTCAGGCTCCGTCTCAGCCATTGCTTTTAGCAATTTTCTTTCCCGGTTTTATTGTTCTCTCTCCTTTTGTACTCAGGATTTCTCTCCAAAACAGCATCTGTTTTCCTTTGTAGACTGTGTCACCTCAACCCTTTCAAGCAGCCTGTGGACTCTGAGCAGGTGAGCTCACTAGTTTATACCTCTATACCTTTATATGTTTATTCTTATGCCTTAAGTGTTTTCATGCAATCTCTCTTTCATGATCCCTTGGAAGTCACATTTCCTGTAATTCAGGTGACAGAGCGAAAGCCATACGATACATGGCTAGGTGTCTACCAGTCCCACACGGTGCTTACCTGGGACTTACCAGGTCCAGACTAATCACAGTGCATTAGGAACGACTTCCAGTTGGGTGGTGTTAGAGGGAGTTTTATCTGAAAATGATTCCAAAACCTGCAAGAAACAAAGCAAAGAGACATGAACATTGAATGTCAAAGCCTCTTGCTTGGCCAGGAATTCTTTGGTGCCTGGTCTCAGCTCTCCCCAGAGGACAGTCTTGCTCTGCTGTTTCAGTAACTGAATTTTTGAGACCCTTAAAACAGGACAGCTATCTGTCTGTTTGTGGTGAGCCCACTTTACGGAGTTCCCATTAGTGAAAGTTACCCTCATACAAGATGCACAAAAGCATCATGTTGGAGTGTTAGTGAAGGTGACCACACCCCCTTAGATGTAGGAAGGTGAACCTGCTCCCTGAAGAATGGCCTGGCTGAACTAGCCCCAGAAATGGCACACACAAGAACTCAGGAAAGCATGGGGGACTTGCCAAGAGATGCAGACATGACTCATCCAACCACTGTTTCAAATGGTAAGAAGCAGATTGTCTATACTTGTGTGGCACTGAGACACTGTGGTATCATCTGCCCCCACCCCCAGCAATAGGTGACAAGTTTTTGAAGACGTTATATCCACAGAAGTGTGGGTATGCAGAGATATAGGCCAGGAAGACACAGCCCTTTATCAAGAGTCATCCTGAGAGAGGGCAGAGGGAGAGGCAGGAAACAGACAGGTTTCACAGGAGGGGCAACTGAAACCATAAGGGCTATAACAGACGACACATACTCCTACGTTCTTTATATTTTAAAATACAATTTTAAGACACTAAGGGGTGGGGGCTGCGTGTGGTAGCTCACACCTGTTATCTCAGTATTTTGGAAGCTGAGCCAGGGAGGATCATGGGAGGTTTGGGGACAGCTTAGGTTCTGAAATGAGTTCCAGGCTGATCTGGGGTATAGAACGAAGGCCTGTCTCAACCAACCCAACCAAACAAAGGAAACCAAAATTTTAAAAGAAATAAGTTTAAAAAAATGTAAACGAATATTTCAATGCACTCGCTAGAGGGCTTTACTTAGACGTTCTAATTTTTTTAAAAATTCTACTCTAATTAGTTTATTTTGTGTGTGTTTCTATGTGTGTGAGAATGCATGCATGTGTGCCTGGTGTGCATGTAGTGGTCAGAGAACAACGTTCAGTAGTCATCTCTTTCCCTCCACTGTATGTCCCACTGGAACTGAATTCCGGTCAGCAGGCTTAACAACAGAACCCGTTCCTGCCGAACCATCTCTGCAGCCCAGACATTTTACATAATAGGACTTTTCAAAATTAAATGTCTTCATCTTTTCAGAGAGCCAGTAGTGATGGTAAGACTACATTCTTTTCACTGACCTTGTGCATGTAAAGATAGAAATCTTTCTCAGATCCCAAATATGATCTTAATAATATGTGAAGTTTCTGAGTATAAGCAAGCACAAATACAGTGGGCCATTCCTGTAAACCCCCAGTCTACAGAACACTGAGCTCAAGTTTCTTGTTAAAAAGGAGAGCCAGATATGATGTAAACCCAGCCTATGAGAGACGATGAAGTAGAGATTGTCAGGAGTTAGCCTGGGCAACAGGATGATATGTTGTCAAAAACACAGAGGAAAAAAAAAAGATGGAGCCCCATATCTCTGCTAACTTGGGGAGCACGGTCAGCCAGTGACTACACTTCCCTGTATAACCCCCTGTGCCCCATGCCCCTCCCCACACACAGCCCCGTGGCCTCAAGCATTCTCAGGATAGGCTTACAGATGATGGTATATATCAGGGTCCCGCAGCAATCGGGTCTGGAATCCAATATACAGATCATCCCACAGCAGGCCGTTCTTCACCACGTACCTGATGACATCCACCCGGCTATGGATCTGAAATGGAAACACAGCAGCTCTCAGGGGGCCCTGGCAAGGTTTGGGAGTCCATTCCCTCCTATCCTTAGAAAAAGTAGCTACCACGCTGACAGGAGTGCAGAGTGAAAGAGAGAAGGGGAGAAGTCTCCTGGAGGCAGGTCACAGGCTGAGAACAGAAGGAGGGAGCCAAGAGCCACTGGGACAGAGTGGCGGGAAAGCAGGGTGCAGATGAGAAGCTGGGCAAATCCACAGCTCAAATCCAGGGTCGAGCTTATAACTACTGCCTCAGTTTCTTCATCTATAAAATGGAGATTAAAGGTGATATTCCTCATAGGACTGTAGGGAAAACAAGTAATTCTATGACCAGAAACATGAGGTTATACACTAGGTGGTCAATAAATGATACTATTGCCAAAAGCAGCAGGTGACCTGCCACCTGCCTCTGTGTTCATGGCAGCAAGTGTGTGTGTGTGTGTGTGTGTCCAGCCTGCCAAAAAGCATGGTTGCCTTAAATCAGGAGGTTAAAGTCATTAGGGAATCCCCACCACACCACCCGGACATCACGTGGTCACGCCAAGGGACTCGCCGGAAACTGGAGTCACATGAAACATGTCCACATTGACTAACTCCCTCTCCAGAGACTCTCACCCTTAGAGATGGAGATGAGACTCCGCTATTGCCAGACTACTAAGATTTCCTCTGTTCTCCGGTGCCGAGGGAACGGATAACCTGAGGTCCTGGTGTCCAGGAGGAATTTGCCTTGTACAAAGAGAGTCTGTATGGTTCTGACAACTTAGGTGAACGTGTGCATGTACCGGCTTGGTCTCATGGTCTGTGTAAAACTGCAACACTGTGAAGATAAGGTCCAGCTTGGCCGGGCTTAGAAACAAACCTCCATTTCTGTGACTTTGTTTTCTAATTCCTCATTAAGTGCTGGGGTTAAATGAATCTAAGTCAACGGACAACGGCTTTGGAAAAGCCAGCCAGGAAGCAACCCCGTGGCTCACTAATGCACTGGCTGGAAGGAGGTAGATTCCCAGCAGGGAGCTTTCTTCATTCTCTGACGTGGGGATCAGTTGCCTGTGAACACATATTGAGCCGACACAGGAAAAGGGTGCTCAGCTTCAGGCCTTGTTTGTGAAGAACATTCTATCTGTTGGGTTTTCCGGTATGTGGAGTTCCTGGGGCACTCTCAGGGTTCAGTCCTTGGTTTGTTTTGTGCTCCTGTCCCTAATGTGTTAGACAGCTACATTTCAAAGAACTGCTCTTTTGGAAGCTTGGTTGAACCATTTGCATTGCCTGCATGGTTATGGGCCATGAAAACTCACACGATTGATCCATTTGCTTTTCTGTGTAGCCTGGTTTGACATTTACCTTCAGATTTTGGCTAGCTCCTTAGCTCCGTATTTGAGGTATATAAACCATTTAGACTCATTTTTATGTCCATTGCTGTGCAAGTGATGGGATAAATTATGTCTGTTGCCTAAGGCTTAAGTAGCCACTCACTGGAGTGGGCCTTTGCTGAGGGATAAAGATCAGGATTCTCAGAGAGGCCTCTGACTTCACTGGGACTTAAGCACACGTTGTGGGATCTCTACTATAACTTGTAGAGGTTTAAGAAATGACGATTCTTCACGATTTTGAAGGCCCCAGAGGCAGAATCCAAGTTGATTAGTCCTTTTGTGCTCTCCCAGTGCACCTTGGAGTGATAGAACTTTTAATTGGATCAGTTTTACTTTTGACAATTAGCTTAGGAGAACTCTGGAAATGTCTTGACTATAGCAAAGGTCTTCTCACAGGTTCTCCTGGACACCAAAGAGTCCATGAAGTACCCAGGAAGAAAACCACCCCAGTTGTAAGAACTCTCAAAGGCTGGTTGGCTGACTAGAACTTCATGGTGATGCAGAGATGTAAACCATAGACAAAACCATCCTAGGCCGTCTTCAGCTCCTTTAACAGCCACCCATCAGCCACCTCTGTGTCTGAGCCAACATTCCCTTGCCTGTCAGAAAAAAAACCTTTGGAATACATCAACTTAGCAGACCACAAGTTTCCATCAACCCCAAAGCTAAGAGTATCATCAGAGAGCCTGTGAAGACTGTAATGGAGCATTCCCCGATTTGCTGTGACCTGCCCACCTGATGTTCCTTTTGGGAAATCCCTTAAGACTTTACTTCCTAAATCCTCTCCACAATGCAGCATGTGGAACCTGGAGCAATCCTTACTCACGTCCCTAGGTCATGGTCACTCATATCTGGTTTAAGGGTAAATCATGTCTTAACTTATTTTGAGCTGTGTTTCTGAGTCAACAGAAGGAAGTGAGGTGGAAAGGGAGGAAGGAAGGAATAGTAATAAAGACAGGAAGAGAAGGGAGGGGAAGGAGAGAGGACAGTGTGCAAGAAAAGGAGAGGGAGGAAGAGGAAGGGATCCCCACGGGGGGGGGGGTACTCACTTCTTCATAAGGATGCTCCCGGCTGGGTCTTTCTTTCGGAAAGGATAAATCTAGAAAGTCCACCAGATAGTCGTACCCTCCAGGAAAAGGGCTGAAATCTTCATCTGTTTCAATCATCTGTGCAAATTGCAAGGCAGTAAATGGAAGAATATTCATCAAGTGGTGGAGGTCTTTAAGAAATTCTAAGAATATGGAAATCTTAAACACTTAAAAGAATAGCAGTGAATTGAAATACCCTGTCATCTTCGTCCCTCCCTCACTACTTTCCCCCTCCCTCTATTCCAGTCTCTCTCCTGAGCTGATAGCGTTACATTCTTCCACATCAGCAAAACTGCTTCCTCTCACTGCTCGAACTTCAGTAGCACAGAGCGTTATTAGCCACGTGACAGCAAGAAGCACCAGACGTTTTCAGATAGGGGAACATAAAATGTGGAATATGTGTCTCACATCATATAGCAACTAAACAGATAGATATACATTCATTGGGCCAGTGAGACAGCTCAGCAGGTAAAGGTGCTTGCCACCAAGGCTGGCCACACGAGTCCAGTGCCTGGAACTCACATGGTGGAAGGAGGGACCTGACTCCCACGAGTTGTTCTCTGACCTCCATACACTCACTCTAGCACAAACACACATACACACAAATACACACAAATACACACAAATACACACACACACACACACACACACACACACCTACCTGCCAACATACATAAATGTAATTTAAAATTTTAAAGAAATATAGTCATCAAAAAGTCTAAAGACATCACTTTCAAGGTGATTACCCAAAGTGAAAATATCATTTAGTTTCCCAAGGCTTTGTGTTTCAAAGATGATTTCCTTACAAATAGTTGAGAGTTAATCTAAGTACCACCATTTTATATTATTTAAAACAATGGTCTTATAACTCTTATTCTTTTATGTCATTAAAAGAAGGTTTGAATGCCTCAAATATAGAAAGTATCTCATCTTGAAATAACTCATCCCACAAAGGGGGCATGTGGGGAGAGCTGGCATCTTTCACCAATGCGCACACGCTCACACAGTGTTTAGTTCATCATTGCCCAGGGATGAACACTGACAGCCTGACATGAAAAGCATGTTTCTCGAGAACCAGGACTTTGGAATACAGCAAGTGTGACCTGGTATTGATGCTCAGGGGCTGCACAGCAAACTGGGGATTGGTCCTCTCCTGAGAGCAGCCAGTACCTGTTGGTGCCTGTGAGTGCTGCCCACATCCTACTGTTATCTAAGACTGCTGCTTGTACAACCCCAGGCACCAGGTGTAAGTAAGTTGTCACCAGTGATCCATTGCCCTAACCACTGCCTACCCCAGGCCTCTTCTTCCTCTTGTATCCCTCTTCTGCTAAGTTTGATTGTTGGCATCCTAGGTACTGAAGCCAGGGCCTCCTGCATACAAGGCATGAGCTCTACACAGAGATGCATCTCCAGCCTGCTCTGCTTTTGGCGTGCCTTGAGAAGCATACAGCCTGAGCTCCTGGGTTGCTGCTCTGCACATGTGTGATTGCTGAGGGCCATGCAAGAAGGAATGACAAGTGGCTTTAGAAATCATGGAATGTGGCCCGCTGGCTACCACAGTCACATGAGTGAGCCTCGGGTGGCATGACCCTGAGGACCACGTGCCCTGAGGACTTCATGCTGTTATGGAGTTCTGCTCTGCTTGCTGCCCTCACGTCTCTTTTCATCTAAGAATTATATGAAAACTTCAGAGGGCTTCTGGCCCCTCAGTATCTCTGGCACTCACAGTAATAATGCTTGATCTCTTTCAGGCATTGTTGCCAGAGCAGATTAATGATTCAGTTACCACCCTAGGAAAGAATGTAGAGACATAGATAGTCAGCAGTGACGATGCCCACCACCACCCTTAGAAAACATTTGGAAAAATAAACTTGTTGGGAAAGCTAGGTTGAGATGTTTTTGCTACTGTCTCTGATGTAGAAAACCTTAGGGGACCATTTGAAGTTCAGATAAGCACACTCTTAAGAGTTAAGCAAGAGGCGTTTCGAGGTCAGGGAACAAGAACAATGGCAGCCCTGGCTGACACGACTCTCACTGAGGCTGGACTGGTGATGGTTTTCTTATCCTCATTTTTGCCCTCAGCTTCCTGCAATGATTTATTAAGTCTTTCTGATGAGTAGATATGTAATCTGAGGATTTAAGGTAGATATGACTGATTTTTATATAAAAGTTTAGAGTTGTGATTTTTAAAGATTCTTACAAGATTACTTTTAAAGATAAATAATAAAAGAATCTCTCCCTTTTTGAAAATGCAAATTGTTGCCTGCCAGTAAGAGAAACTGACTGAGAAAAACTATCTTGCTTGCTTGCTTTTTTGTTTTTGTTTTTGTTTTTGTTTTTATCAAGGCAGGGTTTCTCTGGATAGCCCTGGCTGTCCTGGAACTCACTTTGTAGACCAGGCTGACCTCGTACTCAGAAATCCACCTGCCTCTGCCTCCCAAGTGCTGGGATTAAAGGCGTGCACCACCACGCCTGGCGCTTATACTTTGTTAGTCTATAACAAGTTGCTCAGTTACAAATGTATGTGGGTTTGGAGAAATAATTTGTTTTCTTTACTTGTATTATGTAATGTTATTTCTTATAAAGATATTGGGGAACACAGTGTTTTTCATAATCATTCACTAGAAGGAAACAGAAATGTAATCACAGTGTAGTTTTATACTGCTTGCAAAATTTAGCTGGGGTATATAAACTATGGAAGAAAGAATAACGTATGCGGGCTGGACCATCATCCCTTTCATCCATCAACTATGTGTGTGTGTATGTGTGTACGCATGTATGTATGTATATGTGTAAAGTTTGTGTGAATGGATGTTGGGACATTGTTCCTTCCACTCATCAACTCTGTATATGTATGTACATATGAAAAGCTTGTCTGGGTGTGTGTTGGAGCTTGCTCCACCCACCAATTGTGTGTATATATGCATGCATGTAGATGTGTGACATGCTTGGAGCCTGCTTGCTTTGCTGGAGCTTTGCTTTAACCATTCTATGTGAACGTGTATATGTCTGTCTGTAGGTCTGCATGCATGTATGTATGTGTGTATATACGAGCGCATGCATGCTTGTTTATATTTGTGTGTATAAAGTTATTGGACTTTGCCTTTTGCTTCATCTACTTGGTGTGTGTGCGCGTGTGTTTTCTCTTTCCTTCTCTTTCTTGCTGACCCCAAGAAATTAAAAGAGTTCATAGTTTTTTTGCTGGCCACAGGGAGTGCCAGCTGAGTAAATTAAACTTTGTTTCCTTAGAGAAAAGTCTGCTGAGTAACTTCTCCAGTCACCAGCTGCCTTTGGCTTCAGCCCCTGTAGGTGTCCCATCAGCGACTCTAGCACTGACCCTCAATGGCTGCCGGCCTCAGCTTACCCACCACATGAATGCCAAAGATGCTAATTGGCATGTTCTTCTGGGGCTAATTCCTGTTCAGCACCCATGCTTGCTCCTGCTTTATGCCATTTGCTCCTCAGCACCGTTGCAGATAGGATTTGGTGGCTTCAGCCTCACACTGTTCATTGATACCCCTCTGTGTGAGTCCACTGTCTAGCCCCACAGTTAAGCACTCCTGACATGTCAGACAATGTACAAGGCAGCCACAAGGGAGCAGGGTAGAGAGGTTAATAAAGCACGCGTGGACAGGGAACACCGGGAGTAGAAGGGTACAGAGGACAGGGTTCCAGGAGATGGAAGACCCAACCAAGCCAAAGGATAGATGACAACGCTACAAGGCACCTGTTTTATACTGTGATTTAAAAAGAAGAATTCATTGTGATAGGAGAGAGAAAATACTACAAAAGCTAAACTGAGCTGTGCTTAATGGCCCCTTCCATTTCCGAGTTATTTATCACATGGCCTGCCTGCACTCTGCTGGACAGTTTATACAGCTTCCCAAGTGCTAATTAGAGAACAAACTAGAAACTAGGGGGTTCCAAAGATCTCCAGACTACAAGAGAGCGGAGGCATACCCTGACCACCAGGTTGTAATTCTTAAATCCAGCCCACGTGAAGTACTCTTTAATCCAGGATGAATGACAGAAGATTTCATCTCTGACAGCAGAATTCAAGATCTCCAGGTACGGGCCAAAGTCCCAGGAATCCTTGTAAATCTTTGTCCCCTCTGGAGGCTCCACAATGCCCTTGCTTAAAGACACAAAGATGAGGCGGGTCGGTCAAAACAGCACTGAGACACTGGGATAGTTTTCAGAGTCCTTTCCTAGCCTAAGGCACACTGTTTCCTATACACTATGCAACAGGCAAGGCTCCCGAGTCGATTTCGTTAACTAGTCTTGTATATATCTGGAGATCGAAAGGCACAAGATCCCTGATATTACTGGTATTATATTGGGACCCTTTTGCTCCCAATTACTAGGTGACGGAGATGTTGAATATGATCTGCTTGGACCGACTTTGTGGATGTTGGCACTCAGAGGCTTCTGCATCCTGATTAGGAGAGGAATTTGGTAAAAGAATGGAGGGGAATCGAAACACTTCCTACTGGGAGTGGGGGCTATCCGATTTGGAATTTTCTGTAATGAGCTGCCTTTGATCCAGTCCTGTCCCTATAAAGTGGGCCCAATGAACTCACTGGTTCACCAGGTTGTACTTGGGTGGTTCTGGTTCTTTGGTCTGTTAATATGTCCTTCTGGGTTGAACAAATGTGTGTTTACATCCCCCAATAAAAGTCAGGCCATGTGGTACCCAACAAATATTTCAGCATACAAATGGACTTTCACCTATAGTGTTTTCTGCCTTAGATATATTGTGCTCTGGTTTTAATCAAACTCTGGCTCACAGACAGATGTGTATTTTTTATCCTTCAATCCAGTTAGCTGTACAAACAGTCCTGAAGCTCTGTTCATCCTGAGGAGATGGAGTGTGGACTCTTGGGTTCTGAGAAAGTAACATGGTATGAAGTAAACAAGGAAACGTCTAAGGAAGCGAGCATACCCGCGTCTATTAAATATTTGCAAGCGATAGTAGGCACCTGTCGTCTCAAAGCTTCACTTTGAGTCTCTCATAGCTCCAAGGTTACAGAGGCCCTTTGGTGTCACTTCTGAAATACATACCCAGTCTCCTCTAGCTCCTTGCCTGGGATCTCTTCCTGTGAGAAGCCATAGCTTTCCCCCAAACCTCCTGACTGCAGAGGCCTAGTTTTAGCTGCTTCTCTAGAGCATTCTTCCTGACAAAGCTGAGGTGTTTCTGGAAGCACAGCTCAAGACTGATCCTCCTTTGCTCTGTCATTTTCTGTGGCTCTCCTTACCTACAGGACAGGTTCAAAGCCCTGAGCTAGGAGGCCCTGCTGACCCTGGCCTCCATGTGGTATCCTTGTCTCCTCCTGCCTCCACTCATCAGCTCTGAATTCAGGCCTGGAGGGCTCCCTGAGGACCAAGGCTTCTTCCTGGCTGTGTCCTCTGTACTTCTGGCACCCAGAACCAAAAGGTCTCAATGAGTCATCTATGGATCAAAGTATTCATGTCCTAACTTTATCTTTAGTCAATGTTCTTTTCTTCCCCAGCCAGGCCATGGCCTCTGACTAGAAAATGTCATTCTCGCCCTCCCTCCCATCCTTTCCCCATCTCTTCTTCTATTCCCCTCTTCTTCCTTGTTCTGTCTCTCCTGTATTTGTCTACTCGTCCCTAAGATCTGGCTAAATGCCAACTATTTTGAGTTTCCATGACCACAGTCCTAGATTTCTTGTCTCTTCTTCCTTCACAAGGCAGTACATGGTGGCTTTACTGTATGTTAGCACTGAGATGCCACCATATTGGTTCTTGTTTCCCAGAATGCTCTCCTGTGACTCTCACACCTGTTGTCTCCCCCATATCCCTGAGGGGAGCTCAGGATCTGCATTTATCAAGGTCATTGGTGACTCTGATGTCTGTAAGGGTGACAGTATAGCCGCATGCTGTAAGACACAGTATGAGAGGCCTGCACAAAGATAATTCAGGAGACTTAGGAAGATGCTGAAGAAGAAGGACAGCTCTTGAAGGATGAGTATTAACTGAAACAATCAAGAAACATCTTTACTCTTCCATACTGGAGCACTTGGGACCTCTTAAAGAATTTTAAGCAATTTTAACTTTCATAATTTAGAAGGATTTGCTTGTCAGCAATAAAGAGAGAGATTTCCAATATTTTGCCATAATTTCTGTAAAAACTATTTCATGTGGGGATAGAGTGGGAAAACAGGGTCTCACTCTGCAACCCAGAAACAAACCAGGCTGGCTTTGAACTTTTGGTAATCCTCCTGCCTTTTGAAGTGTTGGGATTATAGATGTGAACTATCACTCCCAGCTAAGAACTATTTCTACCAGGTTGTAAAGTTATTCCAGAAATAAAACCCTTTATACTATATACTATGTACTATGTACTATGTACTATGTACTATGTACTATGTACTATATACTATATACTTAGTTTTTATTATCTACTGGCAATTGTGAATTTCACTTTTGATTGAAAATATTTTGACTGACCTTGGTTCAACGGCCAGTCAGTGGATTGCAAATTGAAAATTGTGATTTGAAAGTTAAATTGCAGGTGCAAATGGCAGAAGGATCGCAGTTCACGTCCTGTAAACTCTGCACTTCTTTATGTGGTGAGAAATTTATGACTGTGTGGCTCAGGCTGTGTACTTACAAAGCTGCAGGCCTCTTGAGTCAATGTTAGCTCTTTTGGGATTGTGTTTCCCTGTTTGATATTGTGAAAAGTGCTGCTAATTTTATAGGCCATACTTGCACTGAGGTGAAAACTAGCTTTCAGAGCCACCCAACATGGATGCCGGCATTGAACTCTGGTCCTCTGTGGTAGCAGCGGATGCTTTGAACTACGGAGCCATTTCTCTAGCCCCTTACCCTTTACTCTCTAATAAGGTTTTGGGGTGATGAAGGCACTTGAGCTGTTATAAAGGATGAAATGCTTGAGAAAGCTGTCTGACTTGAGTGATAATTATTAATCTATTTTATTTCAATAGTAAGACATATTTATTTTTCTTAAGTCAGGGTCTCAAATAGTACACTTTGGCCTGATCCTTCTGCCCCAGCCTCCTAAGTGTTGGGATTACAGGTGTGTGGTAGGCTGCCTGGTTCTAAGATTTCTACGTTTAAAAGTGAGATGGAGGCCTTACCAGGTAAGGAACTTAGCATGTTACTGGACAAAACTTAACATTAGTACCGAGTAGGGACCTGTGGCAAGTCAGGAGGAGAGTTCTTTATCATAATATTAAAAAATTACATAAGGTGTTTTTATCCCCCATAAATATTGAAGCCGAACCTGTCTGTTGGGTCCTTCAGCATCCTGCCAAGGTCGAGGACAGCGCCAGGTCGTGGGGTCCATGTCACCACGTCAGAGTTTTTCCTGATAAGATTGTTGAGCTGATTTGGGTCATTTTTGGTGTTTGTTTCCTTAATGTACCTAAGAAATAGGAGTGTTCCCAGATGAGACAGTTCATTCTCCAGTGTGTGTGGCAGCAACAGGGAACATTTTGGTTTATTCTTTCATCCCAATTTATTCCACCCCCCCCCCACACACACACACATACTTAAGAAAAATAAAGACCATATCTGGGCTATCGTCTCTAACCAGTTGAGGAAGTGCATGTCTTTTGTTTTTTAAGTACACTTAGGTAGTGACTGGAATTAAGTGAGAGGAGCCATGAGTAAGCAGAGGAATAGCACATAAGCAGTAATTGCCCAGTCTGACTGAATATCAACCGGAATGAAGACTGAGTGGCTACTACTCAGTAGTCGGTAGTCGTTATACTAAGTGCTTGATATGAACTTATCAATGCTTCATGAGACTGTTACTATCACTGCCTTCATTTCCTGTAGAAGGAAGCAAAGACTGCACACCACCCAGCCTGCATAGGCTCAAACTACAGACAGGCAAGGCCCCAGGGTCTCTCTCCAGCTTTCAGAATAATGTCTGAAAAGTCTCTTCATTCAAAACCATTAAAACAGCATCCGTTATCCTTAGGGCTTGCTGCCCAGCCCAGCAATGACAGACTGACTCAAAATCACAGGTGGATGGCACCTGAAGAATGACACTCAAGGTTGACCATGGCATCCATGGTCACATACATGTACATGCTGCACCCTCATACATGTGTATGTGTGTACACAGAGAGAAGGGGGGCAAGCAAAAGGCAAGACGAGACATTTTTAAAATTTCACTGCTTACAGAAGAGCAAGTATCCTCAATTATAACCCTTCCTGAAACCTGCTTCCTTTCCTTTCCTTTCCTTTCCTTTTCTTCCATTTTCCTTCCTTCCCTTTTCTTTTCTTCTGTCTTCTTTTCTTTTTTCTTTTCTTTTCTTCTTCTCTTTTTTCTTTTCTTTTCTTTTCTTCTTCTTCTCTTTCCTTTTCTTCTTCTTTTCTTTCCTTTTCTTTTCTTCTTTTCTTATGCATGAAAGGTAAGGGCTCTACCATGGTCCTACATCCTTAGCTCAAGATTTAGAATTTAAATGTGCTAGTAACCAACGCTGGGCATGTCCCAAATCAAACTCCAAACCACCACCTTTCTCAAAAACCAAACTTGTGTCTAAAAATCCCCTAACTTGTTAATTTCCACATCATACTGACAGTGGTGTTGAGACAGAAAATGATTGAGTCAGAAAAAACAGATTTGTCACTGTGATTCACCTGATGGTGGATAGATATTAATACTAAAGAGAATTTGGCTTCCTTGACCTGCAGGTTGGTTCTCTAGACCTGATATTTAGTTAGATAGTTAAATAGAACATGAACAAACATCTGTATTTCTTTCCTGAAAACACTGTCACTGTCCTTAAAAGGTCCCATGTCTTTGTCCTTGTTCCTGACACCAGCATCTTCTTGTTGCTTCAGTTCCTCTGTGTGTGTGTGTGTGTGTGTGTGTGTGTGTGTGTGCGTGTGTGTGCACCTGTGAGCATGTGCATGTGGAAGCCAGAGGTAGACACTTGCATCTTCCTCCACCACTCAACTGAACTTTTTGGGACAGGGTTTTTCTGATCTGGAGCTCACTAATTGGCTAGGCTGGCTGGTCAGCCAGCCCCAATGAGCCATCTGTATCTGACTCCCTAGTACTGGGATTACAGGTGTGTATGACCAAGCCCAGGCTTCACACGGGTGATAGATGCTAAAGTAGGTCCTAGTGCTTGTGTGGCAAGCACGCGACCCCTGAGCCCCAGATCTTCAATTCCCAGTCAAGCAGCTCTATCCCTTCTCAAGCCCACAGTGGCTTTCCCTACTGCGAGGCTCCGCCTCCTGAGCCAGGGTACTGTCTGTCCATCACTCTCTCCAAAGCACAAATGGTAGTTCATAAACTTCCATAACTTAATGAGACATTTTTTGTCTCTTTCTCTACAATAATAACGAGCTGCTTACGTAATGGAATCGTAGCTTACTTTCACCAACAGCAGTGTGCTGAAAGTTTGAATACCTCCTAAATAAATATCCACTCTTCTAGATCTTTTTTTGTTTGTTTTTGTTTTTGTTTGGTTTTTCGAGACAGAGCTTCCCTGTATAGCCCTGGCTGTCCTGGTATTTACTTTGTAGACCAGGCTGGCCTAGAACTCACAGAGGTTGGCCTGCCTCTGCATTCTGAGTGCTGGGATTAAAGGCTTGCATTGTACACAACACCCCACACTCCAGCTCTTCTACAAGACCCTGTGCTTCCAGTTACTTAATGTTTCTTTCATTCGAGTTCTATTTCACTTTCTGGCACCATTCACCATTATTTCCTGGGTAGCTATAATAGCTTTAAATTAGTCTCCAAACCAATGTCTTTCTGTTTTTGCCTTTCCCACAATATGGACTCATAGACTGCTGACTAATGATGGCTGTCTTCCTCACTAGACTTCACCGGGATCCCCAAAGTTTCTGGAAAACCCCCAGACTGTTTATCATTGCAGACACTGTAGTTCTGTCTGGGTCCCTCACTTCTTTCCTGCTTTCCTCATAATGTCCCCTGCCCCAGCCCTTAGGCTGAGCTGTAGACTCTCTCCCTAAAATCCATTTTCTATAGGGTCTCCATATATAGCTCACAAGGGCCTGGAATTTTCCATGTAGACCTGGCCTTGAACCTTTGCCAATTCTCCTGCCTGTGCTCCCGAGTGCTGTAGTGTGCCAGGTGTATGCTACTAGGTCCCATCATAAACTACAGTGTCTACACTCAGCACCTTTTTTCCTTTTCTGGACAGACTCTACATTGTTGTGGGAAATATTTAAAAAATGACCAGCATGTTCTTGTGCTACTGCCGGCAACTTTCTGCCCTGTTGTGGTCCTGCCACCTCTGTCTCTAGCTAGCCCTTGCGGCATCGCCAGCTCTGGTTCGCTTGTCTCTGAATCATCCTGTCTGTCTACTTGACTCACTCTCTGCCTCTGTTTTTCTGTCCAATCATAGGCCTCCTGCTGCACTAATATTTAAATAGATTGGACAGGGAAAATTCTGCCATACCATATGGTCTTTAAAAATAGTTTTCACTAGTCCAGAAGGCATCGTGTCTCTATCTTAAATCCATAGCATTTGCTACCTGGTATTATAATTATTTTTTTCTTCCTACAAACTAGAATTCTGAGGACAATTATTTTACCTCTAGTCATCTGTGCCATCCTGTCCCTTACTCTCTGTGTCATTCTGTCCCACACCCCACCCCTCTACCCTCCATTTTCTACCCCCACTTGAGCTCTATGCTACTCCATAAACAATATGTCACAGAAAGCAAAAAGAGCACTGACCATAAGAACTCATATTTTAACCTTGGGCCACTCTTACTAAAAAAAAAAAACATTTAAGAGACTCAAGAAATCTAGATAATATCGACAAGGATATAGAAAAGAAGAAAACATCAATAACAAGGCACATTGGGAGGCTTCAGGGACCACATGGTGAAAGATAGGTATTGGCAAATTAGTCCATCGTGTCTAATCATAAGACACATGAAATCCTTAAGTGTTGGGTTTGACAAATGGTGGTAGAACCAGAGCTTAAATCCCACAGCACTGTCCCTTCTGTGTAGCTGTCGCCATGCAACAGGAAGTCAAGGGCCTTCCTTGAGTGATTATTGCCATGAAAATTTATCTCTGAAACTGGCTTCTCTATTACTCAGTGAAATCATAAAAACACAGACCAGATGACTCCTGTCTGAAGGTGAGCCACAACTTTGCCATGTGAGGGAGGATAAGCAGTCTGTGTCCCCCTTAGCCCCAAGTCCTTTTTAGAATCATTATGTCTGTAAACATGGTGCCAAGCTGAGTTTAATCCCTGGGACTTACACCGTAAAAGAGAACAGACTGGTGCAGGCTGTCTTCTGACCCCCCTTCCCCACCACTAAAGAAAAAAAAAATATAACTTTAATTTTTCCTTTTTAAAGAATAATCATGTTTTCCTAACTGTAGTCAGAGGACAATATGGGTGAGCATGAGCCAAAAATAGCAGTCCACGTGGATGAAATGTCATAATGAAATCTAATGTTTATATACTAGCTTAAAACGTATCAAGTTTGCCCTTTGTCCTTTACGTTTTTAAATATACTTAGACTCAACTGCTTTCATCTCTGTGGGACACAGTCCCATGGGCTCATAGCCACGAGCAGATTTGTGTGAGTCTCAGTCAGAATAACTCCCCAAAACTTTCTTCAATTAGGTTTTATTGCCTACCAACCTCTCATCTCTTAACTATAGCTGGTCTGTGTTTCATTCCTATGGATTTGTGTTTTTAATTGCCATACAATCCACATCATAAGGTTTATAACCTTTTGAAACTGCGTTTTCTCACTTGCTTTAAGATTTATTCATCTGGCATGTCATAATAGCTCTTACTATAAATCAGAAGGCATAATTCATAAAAATGTTCTATCTGGAGATTTAGTTACTACAGTATGGGCTTGGAAGCAGATAAACTGTATGTTAACCTAAGCAAGATTTAAATATTGGTAAAATTGTCGTTAGCATTTAAAGTGATAAAACTAAGTTAGGCATAGCGACAGACCTGTGATCCCAGCACTCATGAAGCTTAGAGCAGAGGATCACAGACTTCAACTTATGGTTTCACAGTTTGTGTATCCTTTCTTGTGGCATGTGGGTTGTCCTATAGTTTTATGTGAATAAAGACTTGAATTCCTAAAAAGCAAATGTCCAAAAGTGGAAATGCTAGACCATATAAGAAGTTTAAAGCTACTTCCAAACTGCTTCCAGGGTGGCTAAGCAGTATTAACTTCAACACGGAAGGATGCTGTTCACCCTGACAGCAATGCTGTGCTGCGAACTCTTAGTGCCATTGTGGCTCCTGCAACTAACCACCTTACCATGGCTCATTTGCTGTCTAAAAGTCTCCCTGGAATCCTGCTCTCTCCGCCCACAAACAATCAAACAAATAAACAAACAAAAACCACTACCACCACCACCAACAACAAAACAAACAGACAAAACTCAAAAAAAAAAAATCAAAAAGAGGGCCACAGAACTGAACAGAGAATTCTCAGAAGAAATGCAAATGATTAAGAGATGGTTCTAAAAACTGTCTAAAAAGCTGTCAGGGAAATGCAAATTACAACTATATTGAGATTTCTTGTCACCACAGTAAGAATGGCTCAGAGTAAGAGGACAGATAGATGTTGGCAATGATGTGGTCAACAGGGAACCCTTATAGTGGTATAGCCACCGTGGAAATCAATGTGCTAGAAATAGATCTACCACGTGATCCAGCTACACCACAAAGTTCACTATCCATTCATCAGCTGGTGGGTATCTAGGCTGTTTCCATCTATAGAAGACAAAGAGAATTCTGTGGGAATGCACAGCATAAGGAGAAAATCAGAAGGAAAGGTGAGGGGGATCCAGTCCTAGGCTCAAGAAGATAAAAAGCTTAAAGAAAAGTCTGATGCTAGTTGGAATAAAGGGAGTGGTGACCTCAGGGCAAGACCCCATTCAAGTAAGCTTCCAACTCTAAAGGAATCAGAGGGGAGCTTCAGAAGTGATAGAGAGCAACAACAGAAAGCAGGTACAGACAGTCGAAGGAGGGGCCGAGGTCCATCCTACCTCGCAGCAGAACGTGGCAGCTTCAGGATATAAGAAAGGGTTGTGGGATCTCCTGCTGCAGCTAGGGAAAGCAGCTGAGGCCAGGCATGTATCAGGGGTGTTCCCGCATGGTGATCCAGAGAGGCCATCGTGTGAAGCCGTGAGGATGAAGCCCAGCTGCTTTTAGGTCTTGTATTCTTTAGTCTGCTGTCTCCTCACCATGGTCCCTTTCCTCTCCTTTGGGATGGTCATGGATAGTCTGTACCACCATATGTTGGAAGTTTGTGATTTGCAGTTTGATTTTGATTTTATAGTGGGTTACAGTTAAAGGTGGTTATGAATCGCAGAAGAGACTTAGGAGTTTTAAACCATGTTGGGACCGTAAAAGTCTATGGGGCCTTTGAACATGGATTAAATGCATTTTGCATTATGATATGGCAATAAGTTGATGGGGGCCAGGAAGTAGAATATAGTGGCTTGACTAAGAATGGCCCCCATAAACTCATATATTTGCATGCTTAGGCACCAGGGAGTGGCATTATTTGAGAAGAATGACTTTACTGACGTAAGTGTGGAGCATGTGGCTGATGTACGTGTTGGAGAAGTATGTTCCTATGCCAGTGTCTCTCATTCTCTCTGCCTGCCTGCTTACCTGAAGACTGGGATGTAGCCCTCAGCTGCTTTTCGAGTGCCATGCATGCTGCCATGCTCCTTGCCACAATGACAATGGACTAAATTCTGAAACCGTGAGCAAGCCAGCCCCCAGTTACATGCGTTTTTAATTTTTTTTTTATTTTTTATAAAAGTTGTCTTGGTCATGATGCCTCTTCAGAACAATAGAACAGTGACTAAGACAGGGACCATCATGGAAGAGGGACAGAAAAATGATAAGAACCAGAGGTAGGAAAGGACCAGAATAAAAGCATTTTCTGGAAAGTGGCACCCATAAACTTACAGCAGCTGTGGTTACCTACCTAAGCCAGTCAGTGTTTCAGCATGGAATGGGAATGGGGCTCAGGAGGAGTGGGAGGTACCAACAGTTAGTTGCTTTGTAGGGAGGCAAAATCAGTCTTCTTTAAGGGTCTGGCCCTTAATCGGGCTGCCACTATCCAGTGCATGGTCCTACACTCAGGACTTTGTAGATGGACAGCACAGCTTGAACTTGGGGCGTTGTTAAACGAACAAGCACCCACAAAACAAAACTGGTTGAGCATGAGAGTGGGTGGTTCTGGGAAAAGTGGGTGAGGAGAGTAGGGGTGAGCATTATCAAAATACATTGGACACACACATGAGCTTCTCCAAGATGACTATTTTAAAATTAATCATTTGCTTTGGCTTATGAGATGGTTCATCACATAAAAGTATTCACCATACACGCACGGTGACATGAGTTTAATTCCTAGAGCATACATTTTTTTTTAAAAAAAAATGCCAGATGCAATGATGCACACTTATAACCCAGCACTCCTATAGCAAGATGGGAAGCAGAGACAAGAGAATTGTCTGAATGCTCTAGGGCCAGGTAGCCTAGTATGCAGTGTTGGAGAAATAAGAGACCCTCAAACAATATGAAAGGAGATGACCAACCCTCCAAAGTTTTTCTCTGAAGGCCATTTCCAGGTCATGGCATGAATGGCCTTACACACAGATAAAACACACACACACACACACACACACACACACTCTAAATAATAATAAAATCTTTTGCTAATTTGTGCCTTCTAACTTAACTTTTTGAAATTATTATCTTCTATAGCTGAGGAGGAGGAGGAGGAGGAGGAGGAGGGGGAGGAGGAGGAGGAGGAGGACGCTGCCTCTGCCTCTCCAGTGCTGGGATAACAGGCATGTGCCCCCATGCTTGGCGAAAATGATTATTTTAGGTTTTTGCTTGATGGCTGAGCTTCGAGAATTTATCACACATTGTGAACACTAGCTGTTTTTCAAGTGAGCTTTCAGCACACATCTCCAAACTGCATTTAATCTTTGTAGTCTCTTAGGGCTTTCCTTGATAGAACATTTTAAAAAAAATTTTTTTTGACAAAAGATATTTTATCAGTTCTTTCCTTTCTGGACCATACCATTCATGAATTGTCTTTATTATTTCTATGCATATATAATGAGCATGTGTGAGTTCAGTGTGTTCACGGCCCTTCACTAAGCATTTCTCACTTCACCCAGAGTCCCTTTTTACTTGATTTCCTTTACTTCTTTATGAATACAGAGTCACGTCAAATACCTTTTGGACATCAACTGATATCATTTGAGTTTTCCCCCTTAGTTTGTTAATATGGTTTTGTGTGGGTTTAAGTGGTGTGTATGTGACTGCGTGGGCTGATGTGCCTGCAGAGGCCAGAGAAAGAAGGCCCTCTGTTCTGTCAACTCTGTAACTTATTCCTTTGACATATGTCACTCGATGAAACATGAAGCCAGCAAGCCCCAGTGCTCACCTATCTCTTCCTCTGCCCACCCCCTTGTCCCTAAAACACTAAGTTTATAAGCTTCATGTAGCCTCGTCTGACTTTTTTTTTTTTTTTTTTTTTTTTTTTTTACCGTGGGTCCTCGGCGTCTGAACTCAGGTCCTCCTGCTTGCACAAGTGCTTTTTTCCACCCAGTTAACCTCTCCAGCTCAGGGTTAGAGCAATTAGAATCTACTGAAGTGACCTTGCAGTCTTTAAATAAGCCATAGCTGGCCAGGTATATTATATTACTCTTTTTATATATTATTGGATTGGTTAATTTTGAAGATTTTTTAAAAATCTATGTTTCTGAGTTTTCTAATAAGGTCTCTTATGCTGGGATCATTAAGTGAATTGATGCCACAGTCTCAGCCCTTTTTGGAAATGAATATTAAAATTGACATCTGTCCTTTAAATAATCTGGGCTTAGAGTTTTCCTTGTAGGATTTGTAAACAGCGAATTTCGTTTTTTTCTGATAGATAGAGGAGGATTTCTTCTTGGGTGAGATTTGAAGATCTGTATCTTCTAAGTAATCAGCTATTTCACGAAGGTTGTTGGATTTTCACACACAGAACTTGTTTTGTATATCTTTAGTAGTCTCTGATCACCTGTGACATCTAAGGACAGTTGTCCCTCCTGATGGCAGTGCTCGTCTCTTATTACTCCCTTGGTTTTTAGTGTTCGTTACCCTTTTCCTAAGCTTTATGATGTTATTAGCATTTTTGTTTTTGCTTGGTTTTGGGGAACAGTGTCTCATGTACCTCAGACTGAGTTTGAACTCATGACCAGCCCCTTCCCCGGGGCTGAGGTTTCCAGTATGAGCTACCACACCTGGAGGATGCTTTCTTGTTCTTAATTCTTACTGACACAGCCGCTTCACGTCCATTACACCTTCCTTTGTTATTGCTGTGAGCTTATCTTGCCGTTTCTTTAGAACTTTAAAAAATTTTAAATCTGGGGATTGAAATTAGGGGATTGCTTAGCCCAGGCGTGCTACCCTGCAAGGGTTTTACCCCCAGGCTTCAGCCCCAGACCCTTTTACAGAGGAGCATAGATTATATCCCAAGTCATTTTAAAAAGCTTCGACTGCTAGCGATTGAACCCAGGGCCTTGTACACATTCTCTCTTCTCTGTTATACTTTTCTCTTTTTACAGACTCTGTCTGACTAAAGCTGCCTAGGCTGACCTTGGGTTGAAGGATTTCCCCTGCCTCGGCCTCTCTGGAGGCTGAGGTATAGGTATGTACTACTGCGCCTTGCTTATATCCCACAAATCATGAAATTACACTTTCGTTTGTTACACACAGCAAAATGTTTACCAGCTCTCCTTGAGACTTCCTCCTGGGCCCAGGGAGCACCAAGACACTGTTTGCTTTCTAAGAATTGCAGACAGAGCAGTTCCTTTGACCTCTAGCATAATTCCAGTAAGATCACAGAACATGCAGAGTGTGACTTCTGACTTAACAACGCTGTTAAGGTTTGCTGTGGGACCCAGGATACGGTCTCTTTGTGGATGTTTAATATCACTTTGAAAAAGTGTCTGTTCTGGTACCCTGGGCTGAGTTCCTTATGAATGTCAATCAGACCCACAGGGGATGTCTGTGTCTTCCCCGACGCTTTGAATTCTTGGTCTTCCAAACATTGAAAGAAGAATCCCGAAGCCTCCAACTGCAGCTGTGGGTTTCCATTTCCCCCTTCAGTTCTATCAGTGTGTTTACAGATCTGATGTCAGGCACACACACAGCAGACTCTTCTGTCTCCTGAGTGAACTGACATTACTATGTTTCTCACACCCTGTTCTGAAGCCTACATTCATCTGGCATCAGCCGATCCTTTCTTCTTCAGCAGTAACTTTTTGTAGCCATTTATCTCTGTGCTTATGTTTGAAATGGATGTGTGTGTGTGTGTGTGTGTGTGTGTGTGTGTGTGTGTGTGTGTGTGTAACCACAGAGTCTGCCTTCCTTTATCCATGACGATCTCTATCATCTAGTAGTTTAATTTTCTTATTTTTTAAAAGAAGCTACCTTTTCTATTCTATCTCTACTTTCTGTGGGCCATGAAATCATAGAAGCTTGAGTGGGGCGCTGAAAAGGGACTGCTCTGGGCTACTCAATCATTCATATTTAATACAATTATCGGTATCTCTTGAGTTATGTCTGTCACTTATCTGTATTCCTCTGTTTCCTGATTCCCACTTTGGCTTCTTTTAAGTTACTTGCAAGTCTTTTGGTATTCTATTTAGTCTGCCTGTTAAATCTTTTTGGTCAATCACCTCCCTTATAAACTAGCTGCTCTGGGGATTATAATGTTATAACATTCTACACGATCTACACTAGTTTCTCACAATCTACTTGGATTACATCATGTGTGAATCTTGAATCACTTTGCTCTAATTGCCACGCTGGAGGTGCTTAGAGAACAGAAGTAAAATAGGAATGCTGTTTTGTTTATCACTGCAGAAGCTAGAAGGTCAAATTCGCTGTACAGCAGGACCCGTGCCTCCTGCATGCTGAGCTCGGACTCTGACCATGACCATTCCTGAGCCACCTCACCTTTGTCTCCTCATATCATCTTTCCTTCATGTGTCTCTGTGCCCAAATTGTGCCTTGTTTTAAGGACACTGGCCAACTCTTAAGTACAAGGTCTGCCCTCATGAAATCATTTTAACTAGATTCCTTTTGTATAGGCCCTACCTTCAAGCAAGCTCTATTTCTGAACTACTCAGGGCTCAGTGTTTTAATATAAAAATTTTGAACAGACACAGTTTAATCTATAACATCTCTCCATACTGATAGTTGTCTCGGTGTTACATCATCTTTCAAATTAAAAAACCTAATGAAAAAGCTGTCCACTAAATATGTCAAGATATTTTCATTTCTGTTCTCCCTCACAACCACGCCTCTTTAATCGAAGAACATCCCATGAGTTTTTCTAAGGCAGTGATCCCCAGAGCCCTCTCATCTGAGAATGTCTGCTTTCCTCTCTGCCCCAATACCTCTTTCCTGGATCTAGATGCAATTGTTTTGTCTTGTAAACACATTTAAAATTCCACTAACTTCCAGCCATCACTGTTTCTGATTAGAAGCCCAGTTATTTGAATTGTTTCCTCTGATAAAAACAAGCAAGCAAGCAAACAAACAAACAAAAAACCAAGGTAATTTGATATTGCTGTGTCTTTATGTTTTGGTAATTTTGTTCTGATGGGTCCAGGCTTCTTTTGATTCAAGTTTATATTGTTTGGGGCCTTACTGTGCTTCTAGCATCTAAGTTTCTGACCTTTATTAAGTTTAGTTCCATCCACCCACTCTTCCTCTTGTTTACATGCGTGGCCTTTACCTCTTCTTCATGGATACCTGACATTTGCCGTTGTCCCACGGGTCCCCTGTTCTTGTTTGTCCCAGTCTTTTTCTTCCTGTTTATAGGTTTCATGGCTTCTGTTGCTCTATCTTTAAGTTCACTTCCTCTTGCTGTTCTCAATCCCAGCAGGCCCTTGAAACACATCCAGGTGTTTGCCCTTGTAGACTGTGTAGTTTGAATGTAAATTTTCCATTTAGTTCTTCTATCTTCTCTCTGTGTGAGTAGCTTTCTTTCTGTCTTTACAGTCAAAGGATTTTGCCATTACTTATTGAAACATAACTTTTATAGATGTTTGATTTTTTTCCCTAATAATTCTAGCATCTGTGTCATTTTGGATCTACTATATATTGTGCTTCCCCTCGTGACATGGCAATGTTTTCCTGGTTTTCTTTATACTTAGTTTTTGATCTTATCTTTTTCCTTAGAAAACTATTTTATGATACTCTGGGTGTTGTTTCTATTTGTGGCAGTTTATACTTTCGTTTTAATAAATATTAAAAGCAGGTCATGTTTATGCTACAAGTTCAAAAATGCTATCTTCAGGCTGCGGTTTTCATTTCAGTTCCTCTTTTAGCTCTGTTCCACAATTGCCAAATCACCAGCATGGGGTCACACAGGTCACCAGTATGGGGCTTAAGCTGTGCTCTCTCTTGTACTTCAGTTGCAGAGTCTCCGTCTCCTGCTTATGGTCACAAAGTACAGCCAGTTGCCGAGCTCCAGAGTTTACTTGCTCTTCTGGCTCATTTTCATAAGCCATAACTCTCCCTGAAACATTCCCCAGTACTTTCTTGCCTCCCAAGTGTCTACTCTCTATCAATGTCAAATGATCCATCAGTAGAAAATAATCTACTGAGAAGCCAGGGCTTTGGCTTCCCTGACTGGATGAGTACTTTCTTTCTAAGAATTCCATTTACTTTGGGGCCAAGCATTAGAGAAAGAAAAACAGCAACAGAGCAAGACTCACGGCCTTTCTGCGTCTTCGGAAAGCTGGGGCAAGAACTGCTGCAAGTTCAAGGCTGGACCGGGATACTGCAGCAGACCCTGTCTCCCAAAGAGCAAACAGGGAAGGTAGGTGGAGCGAGTTGAGGGAAGAAGAGAAAGAGCAACAGGATTCTCTCTACTCTCTTGAAATCAAAGTCCTTCTGACCTGAGAGAAGGCTTCTTTCCCCTCTCCTGGGGTTTCATGGAGGCAGCCTTGTGACTGAAGCAGTCACCTGGGGACTTGGCAAGTGAAAAGGAAAGAACTAAAGGAAACAAAACCTTCCAGCTCAGAAGGTTCTCCTGCTTATTCTGATCTTCCTCGATTTCGACCCCACCCCTGCTCTACCCTGCTCCACCCTTACCCCAGCAATGTGTCCTGTTCTCACCAGCATTCAACACCACTCTTTGACTGTCTTGAGGAGAGAGAGAGAGAGAGGGAGAGGGAGAGAGGGAGAGAGAGAGAGAGAGAGAGAGAGAGAGAGAGAGAGAGAGAGAGAGAGAGAGAGAGACTATGGTTTTGAGAAAACAGAAGCATAGGGTGTGGCATAGTGGCACGTGCTCATAATCCTAGCATTTGGGGCTGAGCCAGAAGCATCTTGAGTTTGAAGCTAGCCTGGACTTCATCACAGGATACCATTCCCAAATAATCAAGTAAACACAAAGTTAAAACCTCAGCATCACTGAAGGGTTATTCTGTCAAGCTGTCATTTTGTTTCTATTTTCTGCGATTGTTTACTTTTCAGGGTCCTGAGGTCATAGGTCATACAGTTTGCTCAGTGTATGCTACTGCCCAATGGTTCACTGTGCAGAGCTCAGTTTGCCTATGGGGAAAGTGGGCTTGCATTAACCGTTTGAGGCTGAACAGGGAATATGATTTAATGCCTCCTTATACAAACTATCAGAGGATATGTCTACAATCCCACTACTGAGCTGTGATACAGTCATTTCCATGATCCTACAATTATTGTTTCCAGAAAATTTGCTTTCAGTGATCCCCCTAAATATGGTAAGGAGTCACAAGAAGAAAGGAAGTGAGAAAAGAAAAAAATACATATTTCCGGGAAACCTTCCAAATTTGACATTGTCTGAGGCATTTTATAGCTGTTTATGACCTAGACTCTGTGAAATAACTTTTAAAGCTGGGTTTGGTAGTACAGTTTTGCAGTCCTAATACTGGAGAGCTTGAGGGAGACAGATAATGAGCTTAAAGCTAGCTTAAACTACATAGGAAGAGCTTGTCTCAAGAAAATAACAATGATAGTTGGCTACTTCTTCTATTGTGTCCTGATCACAGACATTTAGAGTTCAGGTTGATATCAGCCTTGGGTTCCCCTGTTGGTACAACATATTTCTAAACTTTAAGCAGTCTAAAGCCTGAATCGTCCACTTCCCTGCTATGTTACACTGCCTGCCTCTGAGCTGTGCACTGGGTTACATCCATGGCAGTGTTTGGGGGTGCTTCTATTTTTCTATTTTGAGGTGGATAAAGACTAAAAGCCCTCTATCCCCTTCTTGGGTGTCCCTACATTGTTAGATGTGACAGTTGTGAATGCTGGCAAGTTCTTTTCTTTACCACCCCCTTTAACAATTCCTTAGGGACAAAATTAGTATTTGTCTAGTTAGATATACCAGTTGTTAAAATATCAAAAGCATTTTGGACTCTGAGCCAAGGACTTTCTTTGCTACTCCAGCACCTGCCTCTTCCCTGGAATTACTGGCTCTTCCCAGATTCCAGCTCAAGGATTAGAGTTGAGGAAACGGGTCTAGAGCATCTTCCTGGGTGCTTTCTAACAGCAAGTGTGACCAGTGCTCAGGCTGGGCTGAGGGGAAAAGTGGTTCAGAGCTCAGCTCTGCTCCAGGGAGACAACTGAGTCCTAGTCGCTATTTCTCTCCTGTGTGCTGCAGAGTTCAGGTTCTAGCCAACCCAACCACTGTGTGGCTGCACGCCGGCTGAGCGCCCAGCTGCTGAGCTCTGACCTCTCTTCCTGTTCTTTGTTAGTTGTTATCATGTGGGTTTGATTTGAGAAAGGCTCTTATTTCATAACCCTGGCTGACCTGGAACTGGCAATCCTTCTACTTCAGCCTGCCAAGCACCGAGGTTACAGATGTCACAGTAAAAGCATTATTTGGGGCACCTAGAGAACACTGAAGATGTTTCTCACAGTCATGAACCAGAACATGAAGGGGAAGCCAATGTCTCGTACACTGTGCCATTCATTGTGACCAGACCCAGCCCTGCCTGGGTCTCAGAGTCTGACTTTTACTATTGCCTTTTATCTCCACCCTTCCTGCCCACTTTTCATCCCTCAAGGCTAATGGACTGGTACTTTCTGTGTGGCCCAAGGCTCTTTAGTTCTGTCAATATGGATGCTCCTATGGAAAAAATGACTTGTAGTGTATTTTAAAGTTACATAGATTTCTACATGAGCACAGATCCTAATACAATTCATGTTTATCCAGAAATTCCAAATGATATAAGAACTCACTCAGTGTCAAAGGAGGAGATTATCTACAGATAGGGTATATATGAATGTTTTTTTGTTGTTGTTGTTAGAAATTATGGCAACTAAGCCAGACATCATGGCTTGGTCCTCTAAACCTAGCATCGAGGAGGTAGAAAAAGGAGGACTGACACAAGTTTGAGGTTAGCTTGATGTCTATGGAGAGTTCTAGGCCTGCCAGGGCTACATAGCAGGATTCTGTCTGGATCTTGGTTACGTAAAATACAATTAAAGATACTAAAAACAAAAGGTCTTGTTGCAATCCCTAGAGATATAATCCATTAAGCTTACAATCACGAATTTAGTGTATAACCCGTAAACTAAAGGTCTAGCTCTCTCTCGTTGCAGGTGTCCTCTGTGCTGAGGCCTGCTTATAACCAGCAGTGAGTGTAAGGCTTTCGGCTTGAGGCCACTTTGTGCTGGGCTCATAGCTAACAAGACTATCAACTGTACTGCTGTTAACAGACTTCAATAAGCCATCAGTGTACGTCAGTTCCTTGGTGTAATGAATGATGAATGTAGAGTGATTAATGAAATCATGGTGTATAGAGAAGGGAACCTATGTTCTAAGATGATATGGTGGTCTGCATGAGAAAGGCATCATAGGCGCATATATTTGACTACTTGGTCCCTAGTTGGTAGACCTGTTTGGGAAGGACTGGGAGGTGTGGCTATGTTGGAGGAGGTGTGTTACTGGGAGCAGGGCTTTGAGGTTTCAAAAGACTTGCCCCAGTTCCAGAGTGCTCTCTGCCTCCTACTTGCAGATCAAGATGTGAGCTCAGCTCTTTCTTGCAGCAAGCTTTTGCTCAGCCACCATGGAGTCCAAGTCTCTGAAACTATAAACTCAATCAAATGCTTCCTTTTCTAAATTGCCTGGGCCATGGTGTTTTGTCACAGCATTAGAAAAGTAACTAAGGCTGGACAGTGGTGGCACACGCCTTTAATCCCAACACTTGGGAGGCAGAGGCAGGTGGATTTCTAAGTTCAAGGCCAGCCTGGTCTACAGAGTGAGTTCCAGGACAGCCAGAGCTACACAGAGAAAACCTGTCTCGAAAAAAAAACAAAAAAACCAAACCAAAACAAAAAACAAAAAATGAAAAGTAACTAAAACAGAAGTGAATGCAAGTCTACTAAAATCAAATTTTTCATGTTTATAACAATAAATCACAGATATCTAAAGTTCTCTGCTACCTATCATAGCTTGATTATCAAGAATGACCAAGTACTGTATAGCTGGGGTAGTTTGCTACAGTCTCTACTAAAATATATAGTGTTACATGATACGTGCATATACTTTTCTGTCAGTTTTGCATGTGCTATGTGTATTTACATGTGTATGCACCTGTGTATGTAGGCGTACATGTGTGAGGGTGTGTAAAGGCCAGAAGTTAATATTTGGTATATTCTTCAACAGTTTCCCATCTTATCTTTTGAGATGCTGTCACTGCTACACTGACGGGCCACTGAGTCCCGGGAATCCTCCTGCCTCCACTTCTCTAGTACTGGCATCACAGCATGTACTGCCATACCTGTTTTTTGCATGAGTGCTAGAAATCCAAACTCGGGTCCTTAATGATATATTGCAAGTGCTTTATCAGGTGAGCCTACTCCCCACTCACTCAGTTAATATTTTTAAATAAAATATACATATATATGTGTGTGTGTGTGTATTAGTTGATTCATATATCCTGTTTTCTCAGATTTCACATATTTTGTATATTTTGGTTATATCAATTCAGACAGTAATTTCTATCAGAAATACTTGGTTTATATCCAGATGACATAAAACTTTCAGTTCAAAACTAGATTTATATGCTTCTTGATCCAGCTATATGTAAAGGTTTTCCAATACCAAAATCAAGTACAAGAAAAGTTATCTTTGTGTAATATTCATATACCCATCAACAACATTGTCTCATTTCTTCAGAATTCATTTGATTTTTGAAACAAAAGTATATGGGTTTCTAAAGCTGTTTGCCTGGAAGTAAGCTGGCTCACTCTGTCTCAACTTGTGACATGAACATCGATGTCAAAGGAATCCCACACACGTAACTGACTACTCTACAGTACCCACACTAACAGTGTGCATCAGCCCTCACTCGCTTTCAGTCCTGCTGGTTGGAAACAAGGAGTACAAGGGCAATTGCTTCTGAGCCTGATGACCTGAGTTTAAGCCCCAGGACTCATGCTGTAAACATAGAGAACTGACTCCTTAATGTTGTTCTGTGGCCTCTACATGTATTTGGGCTCACATACTTACACACATGTACACACATACACACACACACACACATCATTGCAAAAAAAATTAAATAAAAAATCTTTTGCACATCAATTATTTTAGAAACTAAATAAAATGGAAGTTATTGACAAGTCATGAAAAGTTTTGATTTTTAACGTAAGTACTTGGTACAGGTTGAGTTGTGTCCCTCTTAGAAAAGACATATCAGATATACACCCAAGTTCCCCAGGGTGTGACTTTTGCTTGGAAAGAACATCTTTACAGAGGTAGTCAGACTAAATTGAGGCCATAGAGGTATACTCTCATCATCTGAGACTCAGGTCATTATATAGCAGAAAGGTGTGTGTACAGGTGAGGAGACGGGGAGAGAGAGACAGAAACAGAGAGATTTTGGATTCTCACAATCTTTTTCTCATTGTGCAATTGTACATATAGCAAAGCCATCCATCTGACAGACACTCACTCAGATGTAAAAATATTGAATGAAATGCTGAGCCCTACTTGTCAGATGGGTGAGACTCCACAAAGTACCCAGCAAACGGACAGTAGATTCGGGGCTGCAGGTCCTTCACCAGCTGAGCTTTGTAATTCAGAAGCTTTCTTCTTTCAGCCTTAATGAACTGGGCTTTCCATTCCTCTGCAACGACAGATTTGGGGTTAGCATCCTCTGTTCACAAGTCATTGGAAAGTGAACGCCCTGGTTCCCACCTTCTTAAGCTGGGTTGTAACTCCACATGGGGAATGTGTAAATGCACAGGGCATAAGAAAATCAACAGCAGTCGGTTTTCTGAGAATCCAGCTAACAAAAGTTAATTCAAAATAAAACACATAATGAATGGTCCCGCTCACATGAGTTGAACCTTGTACCATCCCTGGGCATCATGCACTATCTATCTCTGCAGCCCTGGCTCTGAGTATCCCACAGGAGTGCTTTACACTGTACATGTCGTCATGCAACGCAACAGCAATCAATTATGTGTGCCCTTGGCACACATTCAAAACTGCTATATGCTACAAACTACAGACTTACCACACAGGTGACCCCTTCTGCTCTTACAGAAACAGAATGGTTTAATTATGGGAAAAAAATCTTCAGATTTTCTTATCATCCTCCCTTAGACTATATCAAATTAATATATCTTTTATTTTTAAAATTGCTGCTTGAGTTCTTGACTTGAGTTTCACTAAATTTCAATGAATTTTAACTAGGGGTCAGGACATAATTTCTAAAAGCTTATGAAATGACCCTAAACATAATTCTGCTGTATAGTAATACATATTTATGTAAATGGAATTCTCAGAATTGATCATAAAATCAAAATATCTATCAGCTTTGAAAACTGCTTGAGATACCCTACATCCTACTGTATCAAATGCTCATCCAAGATTTAATTCTTTGTATAGATAAATAAGTATATCCATTTTGTAGGATACACATTTGCCTTTGTCTTTAATAAATACTAAATTATATATATATATATATATATATATATATAATGTATTGAAGAATTATTTTAAAATCAATTTGCTTATATTTTATCATCAGTAAAAACTTGATTTTCATACCAATTTTATGAATTTATATGCCCAGGGTTGCATAAAAGTTTCTCTGATGCCAATGGATCACAAACAGAAAAGTTTTATAAATCTTGCTCTACTTGAAAGGGACTTATTCAGATGAAAATGAAATGGAGAAACAAGTAAGACAGAGTGGACTAATCTGATTATGTTGATGGAGATGTGTCCTCAGCTTTAGTTAGCAAATTTTGATTATTTACCAAGAGATCAGACACAGGTTCCAAGCTCGCTTCATGCTTATTATACTTTTGGGGACTCTAGCTGAATTCAGGGCTCAGTGTGGATAGCCTTCCTTTATAGGCAAGCTCATTCTCTATGCTCTGTAACTCAGACAGTTATTAACCATTTACTAGTGTGTACTATTGCCTGGTCCACTATGTAACTGAAATATATAATTTTATAACCTGACAATTCAGTGACTAAATTCACAGGCACAAATGTTAGTCACACTTAGGAGCCAAGCCCTGCCCACCACTTACGGAATTGAATAGAGGACCGACTTCTGCCTCTTCCTCTGTAAATGAAATCATTATAGACACCTCATAAAGTTTCCCTCTCTTTTGTTTTCTCCCCCAGCCCAGTGTTTATTACATACCTTCAATGTTCTCTGGGGCACTAAGCATACAATACTGAATTAGACTGTAAATCTTGTGAACAAAAAAAGGGAAGTCCTCCCAAGAAAATGCTTTCTTAGTGAGAGAAGCAAGTTTTAAAAGGAGAAATAAAATGCACAAATAATGATATAAAGTGATATGAACAGCACAGCAGGGTAGAAGGAGATGGGGTGGATGGTCACCCTTCAACAGAGCAGTTAGGGAGTGTCTGTGCTGAGGTAGGGTCGGGTACACAGGGCAGCCAGGGAACAGACAGTAGTTGAATTGCGAGCCATTGGGAATTGATGGTTGTGGAGAGTTTAGCAACAAGAGGACTCCGGGGAATGAAAATAGTCAGTGTAACAAGCCAGGCCAGGAGTAGACCAGAAGTGCTAGCCTGAGGACACAGCAGGCAGCAAAGAGGGCTGACTGACATGTTGGGAGGCAATTGGTCAGAGAAGTCTAGACTTAAACAGGATCTAGAGTTGCAGCATATAGGATCAGAGAGGTGTCACAAAGATACAAAACTGAATCAACTGTTTCATATATATGTATACTTTTCTCACACACCCCAGCATGACCCTTGAATCTAGAGAAGAAGAGCTCCTGGGGTGGGAATCTGCCCTGTAGAATGCCCTGTCTTTCTTAGCTCCTCCTACATATTCCCAGAGACGCTCGTTCACCTCAGCAGTCCCGTGCATTCTACCCTCGGATTCTGAAACCTCAGTTTGTTGTGTCTGTAGTTCACAAGGTTGGCTCCTTACTTATTCTCAAAGCATCCATCCAAGCACATGCCTAATGCTCAGAATCACTGGGATATAAATTATTACCAGTAAATTTTCCACCACTGAAAGTCATTGGAAAGCCTGATGCACCTCCTGCGAAATCACTCATCATTAGAGCAACTTTCTCAGGAAGCCTTCCCCCATTGGGTCTGGTGCAGTCCACTGTGTTGAGTATTTTATGACCTGTGGGGAAATAACATGTAACCTCAAATGCTCTGGTTTGAATGACCAAGCCAACAAGTTTGTCCAGTGCAGTCTATGTAATCTAATCCAGTTGATTACAGAAGAATTGGTGTGTGCCCTCAACACACACACACACACACACACACACCAACAATCAAAGAAACAATCCAACAAAGAGGACACTGTCAGAATCTAAAGTCTTAGAATATTCTGATTTCTAAGTAAAGTAGGTCATCCTTCTGGCTGGCTGGGTTCTGAGTACCTCATGATGACCATCAGTCTAATTTCACTGTAGATCACACTACTTTCCTAAACTGTCTCCAGATGCTGACACTAAGGGGTCAGCTCAACCCATCCTTATC
Source organism: Mus musculus (assembly GCF_000001635.26). NCBI lineage: Eukaryota > Metazoa > Chordata > Mammalia > Rodentia > Muridae > Mus > Mus musculus. Next base: position 24,436,257 of record NC_000079.6, on the reverse strand, counting down.
TCTGGCAAAAATCTATGTACAATTGTGTTCCAAATGATTACCGGATAACTAAGGCCTTGCTTCACCCATGATGAAATTTTCTAGTGATAATTTTTTGTTTTCCATTTTCTTTGTTTTGTTTTGCTCTTATCTGCTTTGCTCTTTAAGACGGGGTCTTATAGAGCCCAGGCTGGCCTGAACTGTTTGTCAGAGCATGATTCTGAACTCCTGGTCATCCTGCATCTGCCTCCTGACTGCTGGGATCCCAGGTGTCTATCACTATATCCAGCAAACATGATGAAAGGGACTTATGATGTTTATTCAACAATAAATTAATGATAGTCTTGAAACAATGTAAATATCAGTTCCCTTGTGCTAAAAGCAATGTACCTGCCACCATAGACTCCTAATTATTGGCAAGTTTTTCACCTGCAAAAATCTAAAAGGTTCCTTTTCCAAAGACAAGAGCACCATGTACTGTGCTCTCTGAAGTGGGGACAGATGATGAGCATAGGATGAGGTTTCGGACATCCTCTTTCCCACCTATGGCGCACTTCCCCTTCCACTGTCTTCCGGAGATAGGATGGTACCTTTGTACTCCACGATAATGCATGTGTCCATCTCAGGATGAACGCCGTCCATCAAGATCATGAACCGCAGACTTTTGTCTACCTGCAATCCAGCAATTGAACAATTATGTAGGTCAGCTTGGCCTTAAAATTTGAGAAGATTGTCATTTTGAGAAAAATTAGCAAATCAGATCAAAAGTTAAAGGAAATGAAAAACTTTATCTGGAACTAGGTTGATTAGCCTATAATAAACTTATTAACTTATAATAAACTAGGTTTATTTTAAGGTTATACATTTGCTAAGTGGAAATGAAAGCTTTGAGCAAAGACAGTTATGTCCAAAACTGAAGTTTCGATACAGGTTGTATTCACTGTATCTTGTGTACCAACAACATGGGCCACATTCTGTATATTTGAATGTCACCTCAGAAAGTATAGTAAGAAAACAAACAGATCTCTGACCTGTTGCCATATTCCAAATGGAACCACGTTGATGTTAGTTAACCCGACGCCACTCTGATCCAGGTTCCAAAACACAGGCCTTTCTGTGTCGCCAACATAAATGGGAATGTCTGGTCGTCTCTGGGAAAGCTGCTTCAGGGTAGGGTAGCTAGATCAGAAGGGTGGAAATGGTGAAAGATAATAAACTGGGATTCACTAGCAAGAGAAATGGCTTTCTGACTGAAAGGGAAAGAGGTGGAAGCCAGCCTTCCTGCTCCTGCTTACACACATGACTGCATCCCAGAGAATCTTACATCATGGCTAGGTCGTACTAACAAACCAGAGAGTGGACATCAGCCAAGTGTGTTAGGCTCATGTTTCACACCAGTGTTGATTTGAGTGGTGAGGCTAGATGGGGTGGGGAATAGCAGAAGTCACAGAGAGAGCCATGCAGATGTTGCTGTAGAATGAACATCTTCATGATCTTCCTAAGTAGCTGCTCTCAATAAAACAGAGGACACAGCACAGATATCGTTTCTCTGTGTGGCCCTAGTTGACCTGGAACCCACTCTGTAAACCAGGTTGGCCTTGAACTCAGAGATCCACCTGCCTCTGCCTCTGCCTCTGCCTCTTGAGTGCTGAGATTTAAGGCATGTGCCACCACCACCTGGCTCTGCCTGCTTTTTTATAGAACTGTGAGTCACCCCCATGTTTTCTAAAGGCTGATAGTTACACTGACATAACTTATCCTGAGGAGGACTCAAGTTACCAGAGGGGTCATACAATAAAATTTAATGAAGATGAAAAACATTCAGCATTCTAGTAATCTCAACTGTTTGTAAAGAAGCACCCAGGTCTTTTCGGCTGCTTATATACATTAAGGCCATTGCCATTTCTACTGAGCATTAATTACCTAAAATGGTTTTGCTGTATCACTGTAAGGGTATGGTAGAAAGATGAGCAAGTGGTTAGGTACCCATTCTATCACAAAAGTATACTGCCGCGAGTTCCCTCATTTGTTTATACTTTTCCTGTTGTAGGTTTAATTGTTGTTATTTTTGTGTTGTTTTTGTTTTGTTTTGTTTTGTTTGTTTTTTTTTTAGATAGGGTCTCCTTATGTAGCCAAGCTGACCTGGAGTTCTTAAAATTCCTCCTAACTCAGCCTTTTGGCTATTAGGATTACAGACATAAGGCACCATGCCCTGTGGTTTGGGTCTTACAATATACTCTGAAGATTTCTGTTTTCATAGATGAGAAAGCATATTCATAAATGCACAAATAATAGAAACAATAAATAATAAATAAATAAAAAGTGTTCTGACTTTTTTTTTTTTGACAAAATCCAGCACTGCTCCCATTAGAAGGTAGTTTCTAATTTTAACAGAGTTGCTTACTAGTTTTAGAATCAGACTAGAGTCTGGCTGTGGTCCTGCATATCTGTAATCTCCTACAGACAAACACGTAAAAGAATCAGACTATCATACGAAATGAAATATGTTGCTGTAAGCACAAACAAAAGCTGCATGCTAGCATGCATTAGCTGTGCTAATTTAACATCCGTGCTATGAAAAGCTACATAAATAAGCAGAACTTGTGAGGCAGGGAGAGGAAATAGGGAGGAAGCAGGTGTCATCCTCTAAGCAAAAGATGTAAAAATTCCAGGATTCTTTGACCTGCCTTTAATCTCTGAGTTCAGAAAACACAACTTGTATCATAAAGAGAATTAGGAAAAAAAATGATCCCCCCAAAGGTATTTACTGGGTTTTTTTTGTTATTGTTTTTTGTCTGTTTGTTTGCTTGATCGCTTATTTGAGACAGGGTTCCTCTGTGTAACAGTTCTGGATGTCCTGGAACTCACTCCATAGACCAGGCTGGCCTTGAACTTACAGAGATTCATCTGCCTGCCTCTGCTTCCCGAGTGCTGGGATTAAAGGCACATTGCAGCCAGCTAGTCTTGGGCATTCGAGTACTTGGTCCATGGTTGGCAGCAGTTTGGGGAGGCTTAGGAAGTATGTCGGGGCATCCTCTCTGTTCATGCTCCTAGTTCAATATGTGCACCATCCGCTGTGACTTCAAGAGCCTTGACAGTCATCCCCCCTCCACTCCACTCCATGATGAACTCTAATGCTCTGGAACCATAAGCCCAAATAAAATCTTTCTCTTGTAAGTTGCCTTGGTCACAGTGTTTTATCACAACCAGAGAGTAACTAATTGTATCATCTAACTGATCATTCTTATTATCTGCTAATATAATATAACAATACTATACTGATGTTATGAAATAACATTCCTTTGAACCCTAGTCACTCTGCCACACTGTTTAACCTTTACTTTAGGTTAAACTTCCCCGAGTTATAAAAGTGAGGTGTTTGCCACTGAAAAGCACTGGTCCTCGACTGGCCTTTCAATGGGGACACATGGTCTCCCTGGGAAGGGTAAATAGAATAGATTTTACAGGTGGATTGGGTGAGGTAGGGATGGAAGAAGAGAATACAGGAAAAGGCGACTAGAATGGGGGATGGTGGTGGGAGGTAGTATAGAAACCTAGTGCAGTAGAAACTTTCTGGAACCTATAAGGGTGACCCTAGCAAGGATATAGAGCCCGGACCTGTCATCCCCTGTAAATAGGAAAGGCTTCCATTTATGGGACCGGGATACAAACCTAGCCACAAAAGCTTAGACTTACAACCTGTCCTTCCTGTAAGATGTGCTGTGGCAATGGTGGCTCAGAGCTTGTGGGAGTCGTCAACCAAATGACTGGTCTAACTTGAGTCCCATATTGGTTAGAAACCTGAAACAGGATGGTCCAGAGACTCAGGGTGGAACCAAAAACAACTGGGAAAAGGTAAGATAAAGAGACGGGGCAGAGAGAGGGGGGCAGAGAGAGAGAGATTGATTCTGCTATACTCATTGATTGGTGCCTACCCAAATCATCATTAGAGAGGCTTCCTCTAGTAGCTGATGGGAGCAGATGCAGAGACCCAAAGCCAAACATTAGGCAAGGCTAGAGGAACCCTGCAGAAGAGGGAGGAAGGATTGTAGGAGCTAGTGGGGTCGAGGCCACAGGGAGAGTATGGCTTACAATATCAACTAAGCAGGGTTCATAGGGGCTCACAGAGACTGAAACAGCAGTCATGAAGTTAGGTTCTCTGCATATATATATATATATATATATATATATATATATATATATGTATACACACACACACACACACACACACACATATATATATATATATATATATTATATATATATATATATATATATTATATATATATATATATATATATATAATATATATATATATATATAATGGTCACGTAGCATTGTGTTCTTGTAGGATTCCTAACAGTGGGACTGGAGTTGTCTCTGCCTCGTTTGGCTGTCCTTGGGAGCCCTTTCTCCTACCGGTTGCCTTGTCCAGATTTGATATGAGGACTTGTGCCTAATCTTATTTCATCCTGTTATGCCTTGTTCAGTTGATGTCCCTAGGAAGCCTGCTCTTTTCTGCAGGGTCAGAGGAAGTGGCAGGTGGTGGGGACTAGGAGGAGTGGAAGGAAGGGAGGCTGTAGTCAGGATGTGTTGTATGAGAGAAGAATACATTTATGAAAGGGGAGAAGGTAAAGCAGGACATGGTTGTGAGGGGTGGTAATGCTAGCACATGGGAGACTAAGGCAGGAAGACCCAGATAAGCCTGGTTGCATAGCAGGCACCATCTCAATAAACAATAAAATGCGGGGTTTGGCAAACAGTGCATGAACTAGGCTTGGCACACTCCCTGCTTCTGTATACAGCCTTATAAGATGAATGTAATAATGGATGATCCATGGGAATTATATCCATCACTAAAGTTTTATTGGGATATTAGTTCCTACTTTCACTTGTGACTACCTGTGGCACTCCTGTGTTCAAAGGACAGTGGTAATTGGGGTTCAACGTGTGTGTAAAACCCATAATATTCCGTTGGTCCTTTATTTTAAAAGTACCTGTCTGTCATTTTTGAAACAGTGTTGTTATGTAGCACACACTGGCATCGAATTCTTGATCCTCCTGCCTCAGCTTTTCAAATGCTGCTATCACTGGCCTTTTACGTGTGTGTGTGTGTGTGTGTGTTGGTTTGTGCTATAAATTTTGAACAAAAACAAGGCCACTCTGATAGGCTTTATGCCTGTGCCTGTTCATGAACAGAGAGCAGAAGTCTCTGAGAAGTTACAAGCACCCTGCTTTCCATAATGGCTCCCTCCTCACTCTTGTGGATATACACTGTGGGAGCACTTTTAAAATTAGAATTGTGGTCCATATACAAAATTTTACTTTTATTTCTCTTCTTTTTCATAGTCCTATGGTACAAGTCAGAGTGCAGAAGCACCCAAAAATGTTTTATAAACAGAGCGTAGTGGCACATGTCTATAATCCCAGTATTTGGAAGTGGCAGTATAACCAGCAGGCAGGAATTCTCATCCTCAACTACATAGTGAGTTCAAGGCCAGCCTGAACATCATAAGATCCTGTCTAAGAAACAAAGCAACAACCCAAAGATCCCACTGTTGCCATTGTTATCTTAGGAGTTGGGTATGTGACTTCTTTACCTCAGGTGGTCTGAGTGCATGTGGCTGATATAAATGAGGTCTGCTTTGCACAGCCTCTCCAACCAGTCAGATGGAGGCTCATGTAGCAACCACCATCCTCGGGCAAAAGCAGGGCCAATTAACCAAGGGTCAAATACCATTCGCTTGTCTCCCAACTTGAGGTCCATGCAGGCATGAGTGAGATATGTTATCTGTTAGAAGAGAGTGAAATTCCTGTTATGGCTTGGTAACCAGCAATGGAGAGCAAGGCTAGGGCTGTTTCTCTGACAAGGTCAAGCCAGCTCTGGCTCAACTACAACTACAGACACACACTGACAGAACACGACACCCTCCACAGACTGTCAGACTTGGACTCTAGTGCCTGCTGCTTCATGTCAAATCAACAATGCACTAGATTTTACTTTCTTCAAACCAGCTCCAACGTGTTTACCAGTGAGCGATGTTAGTGCAAGCACTGGGGGACTTAGCATGCTAGTGTGGCTTTGAGGAATATTGACTACACGATTCCTAATCAGTTTGGTGGGTTGGCACAGCTGGGCAGACTGGACTGAAGTCAGGCTAGCTGGGCTCTACATTACCCATTTACTCATTCTATAGGTTGCCAAGAGCTTCTGAGAATGGGCATCAACAATGATTTTCAGACAGGCGCAGGTAGGGGAATTCCAGACCTATTCCTCACCCCCCACCCTCCTGCCTGTCACATCCACAGATAAAGAATACACAGAGGAGCAGAGATACAGCAACAGGAATCTAGTGTGAAGAGCCAGGAACAGCCAGGAAACAAATGAGTTATTAGTATTCCTGTTCTGAGTGGAGTTTCAAAAGAAAAAAAATAAACCCCTGCCCAAATGCACAGAACTTTCTAAACATACAGAAAAAAAATATTTAATTTTGCTTTTTTGTCTTCCCCAAACTTCTGAGGTGTTCTTCTCAGAAAGTGCTCTGAAGATAGAAACTGTATAAAAGATTCGGGAAGATCTCAGGATGAGGGGCAAAAATATCCAACTTGTTATCTGCTACAGTGGGAATGCAGCTCACAACCCCCTCCACACCCCCTCCAAGGTTCGTGTGCTTGAAACTTGGTGCCAGTGTGGGCATGTTGAGAGTGCTTGGGTCTTTGAGAGGTGGAACCTAATAGAAGGTAATTGATTCATTACTGGCAGAGCCTTTGGAAGAAATCAAAATAGTTCTTCCAGGGTCACAGAATCTCAGGATCCGCCCGTTCCCTCAAGAGTGAGTTTTCATGAGAGGACTGGCACCTCCCTCCAGTCATTATTCTGCATGTATGGCAGGATACTTTCATGCACACTCCTGCTACTGTGAGTCCATCTACCCTGAAGCACTCACCAGAGCTGGGCATATACAAACACCATGCTCTTGAAGTTCTCCAACTATGAGTGAAATCTTCATAAGGTTCTCAGCTTCAAGTATTTTATCATCAAAGCACTGACTGACATACCATCTTATCCACAAATATTCAGGCAATAAAAATACTTTCTGAACTTCTTTATGTATCTATCTCTATTTTATATATACATATGTGTATATATATGTATATACATGCTGTATTTTGTTATATATAATCTTTAGGTTATATATGTGTATATACATGCATATATATATATGTATATATATACACACACACATATATATAGTTGTAAAGATATGCAAATATATGTATGAGTGACATCTTAGTTTCATTTTGTTATTAAGAGTATTATAACGTTGATGTTTCCTTACCTGTACTTCCCCAAAAGCTAATTCTTCAGGAGACCTGGGATCAGAGTCCCAGGGGTTAGGAGGGTTCAGTTCTACCAGGGAAAGCCCATTGTTTTCATCCATTTCAATAACTAGAACCAAAGGGAAATAATTCTGAGCATGTGAGAAAACAACATTTTTGAAAATATGGTACCAAAATACAAACACATAGTCAAAACACAGAAGGTCAAAACTATACACAGCAGAAGAGAATACTCACTGAGCGCACAGCAGCTACCAAGGCAACAGCCACTGCTGCTCATTTGTTCATGATACACTTAAGCATCTCAAGAGATCTCTGGCATGTTTAACACATGCACTGTGATGAAACCAGTGAGAGAGAGAAAGTCAGGGTGCAGAGAGGCTGTGCGGGAAGGAACTCCTAGCCTGACAACTAAAGCCAAAAGAAGTATAACTAGGAAGCAGTTTCAAGCCATTCAAGCTAGATGGGAATCAGGAGATGTCTGGCAGACACAAATGAAATAGGATGCAGGTGGTCAGCACGGTGTGTGACGTCATGCTGAGGTAGGCTGGCATAGGAAAGCTTAGAATTGACAAATATCTGCTACATGTTCAACCCAACCATGAGTCAAAATAAACCTCTCCTCGCCTGAGTTGCTCCTTGTCAGGAATTTGGTCACAACAATAAGAAAAGTAATTAAACAATTCCCAACAACAGTTGTCTCAAAGTCTGTTGAGATGGGCCTCTGCCCAATGCCACCCCCTTCCACAAATTTCACAAACAAACAAAAAACAAACAAACAAAAACCCCTACCTCCATTTCAAAATGAGCAGTACTCACACTACTTTGTGATAACTTCTATAAAAGGAATTGTTGGAAACAAATTTTTTTAAAAATCCAATTTAGAATTTGTCTCAGTGATGCTAAAAAAGAGACTTGTTTACCATTATTTCTTTTGGGTGTATGTATACATGTTTCTCTGAGCACGTGTGTGTGTATGTGTGTGTGTGTAGGTGCAGATGAACATACATAAGCACATGGGGCGTGTGCCTGTGGAGGCCAGAGGTTAACCTTAGCTGTTCTCCCATCTCATTAAGATGAGGTCTTTTATTTGACCTAAAACTCACCAAGAAGGCTAGCCAGACTGACCAGTGAGCTCCAAGGATCCTCTGGTCTCTTCCTCCACTTTGCTAGAATCACAGGGATGCACTACCATGCCCAGCTTCTATTACATGAGCTCTGAACATTTGGCAAGCATTTTGCTGGCTGAGCCAATTCTATTCCGCTTTGCATTGCAAACATTCAAAACATTCTCTACTCACTAGAAAAATGCACATTTAGCTGTCATCAAGCACTGCTCATCTCCAGCTCCACCCTTGTGCCCATCGACCATCCAAAGAGCATAGTCAACACGCCAGGTCAAACAGTGCTCCTCAGCCACAGTGGTCCAACATCTTCCCAACCCTCTCTAGCCCTCATTTTCCCCTGAAGCTCTGATCATCACTAGATATATTACGTATTTTTTTTTCTCTAAGACACCTATAGTCTTTCCAGACTGTGAGCCTTGTGAGACCTGAGACAGATCTTGCAATCTCAGAAAACAGCATATGTTCCACATCAGGGTTTGCTTCGTGGCTCAGCCAGGCTAGTGGCACATGCCTGCAGTCCTAGCACTCGGGAGCTTGAAGCCTGGGGATCAGGAGTTGAAGTCATCCTCTCGTGGGAGCCAGAGGGTTGAGAACACCAGGAAAACATGGCCCTCAGAATCAACTAAGCAGGTACTGAAAAATAGGAGCTTTACTGTGGTAATTATGCATCCTTACAGGAATGAATCAACTTCAGCGTGTTAATTACTGCACAGGCAAGCCAATGAGGAGAGGCTGATAGGAAAGCCAGGGGAGACCCTGAGAAAACTTGTACTCTGACAACCACTAAAGAAGTTTCCTTCTTCCTATTTTTCCTCTCTTAAGAGAAGCTAGAAAAAGTGGAGGTTGTAAGTCTCAGCAATTGCTTGGAAGGCATTTCCACAAAGGCCTTTGTACTCCTTACACAAGCATAATCCACACACTTAGTAAAGTTGAATGTGATGTTTGCCAACTCTGTTTCTATAAATAAAGTACAGAGAAACTGTCATCCCTATTCTGACCTCAGGAAAAGCGATCAAATGACAGTCCCCTGAAGCCTTCCCCTGCCCCATTTTGAACCAAGACCTTGCTGTGTAGTCCTGGCTAGACAGATGTTATCCAAGCAGGTTTGGAATCCATGGCACTCCTGCCTCAGTCTCCCAAGTGCTACCATTATAAGCATGCACTACCAACCTAACCCTCCCTAAAATCCCTATGTAAAAAGAATAGGAAAGACATGGAGTGAAAGCATGTCAGAAAGTCACAGTTCCCAGCATGATTGGCATTAGGACAGGAAGGTGGATTGTAATGGTGCGATGGCTGTAGGTGCAATTGGTTTCCTGAGTTTCCTGGTTGATTGATGATCCAAAAGAAAGCCACCAAATCATGACAACAAATGATAAAATAGCTTTTAAAAAAAAAAGACTTGGGAATTGAACAGCTATAGAAGCAATTCCCACAGAAAACTGAAACAGATAGAAAAAAAACTGAAAAAAAATTCTAATATCAGAAACAAGTTATCAAACACAGTGTGCTAAATGTTAATTATCAACACATTAGCATCACATTTGACCAGCAGATGTAAACAGAAACAATGAGGAGGTGTAATTAGTACCCAAAAGGAGATGGTCGTAAGAGCCTAATCACGTCCTATGCAGTGCGGAGATTATAATAACGTCCACATATTGTTTCTGGGGGGAAAAGCCCACACATTCCAGGGAGCAGATGTCAATGTCATTCACACTGAGGATGAATGGATGAATGAATGAATGATGGTCTCAGAAGTGAAAGGGTTCTTGTGTCCTTCCTAGTTCCCAGTTTATCATATTTTATCCATGCAAACATTTTTCTCATTTTATTTAATTCTCTTTTCACTCTCATTCATAAGTTGTATTTGATACCATTTTGTAGATGATTTTTTATACCTACATTCATAAAAATATTGGTCACTGGTTTTCTTTTCTTGAAGTGTGTTTGTATGGTTTTGGTATCAAGACCTAGTTGGTCTGAAACAGAATCACACATGACCAAGTGAGCTTCATATTAGCCTGGTTCAGCATTTGAAAAACACAATGATGTTTCAGTATTCAAAAGAGCAATGGACTAACATCACATTCATGGAAGAAATGTGAGAAATATATGAGCATCTCAATGGGTACGTGAAGGACAGTTGACAGAAGACAGTCTCCTTTTATGAATTAGAAGATGCTGTTAGGAAACAAAGAATGGCAAAGCAGGCCTTCAAGGCTGGCTGAGAACACCCAGCTGCCACCACTATGAGAGCAGAGACAGAGCGAGGAGGCTTTCTCTCGCCACTTCTACCTGGAGGTCTTAGATAAAGCAACTACTACGCAAGAAAATGAAATATAAGACACACAAATTAGCAAGAAGTTAAGCTATCTATATTCATAGAGAACATGGTCCTAAGTATAAAAAAATGTAAAATATTTAACCAAACTATAGAATTAATAATTCTATCCTTTTATAGGTTAATAAAATAATTCGACAATTTTATAATTCAGGAAGGTTGTTGATACATGATCAATATGAAAGTTAACATTTCTACATGTTAGCAATGTGCAATCTTAAAGTTAAATTTATAAGATGATCAAAAAGAATAAAATCTGTCCGGAGCCATCTAGGAGAGGGTAAAGGCTGCAGGTAATTTTCCTGAGATGGTTCACCATGAACTCTGGTGAATGAGCTCAGAGGCAAGACCCAAGGAATCTTGTCTATTGATTCTTGCCATTGATATGCCTTTCTTGTCATCATTAAATTGACATAACAATCCTTGGGATTAGCCCTCCCTATTGGGCAGATTTTCTGCAAGTCAGTGAAGATGTTCTCTTTTATAGCAATGCTATGAAGAGAAATAGATGATTTCTTAATTCCTAATAACAATTCTCCAGAATTTCTAAACTTATGCAAACGATATGAAAACCCTCTGCAATATGAAAACTGCAATTAGGACTCTGCTAGTCTTCAGGTGTCATGACATTTATAACTTAGGGATATATCCCTTTAAATTGTAAAACCATTAACAAAAGGCCATAAACTGGGAATGAACATTTTATTGTAAGTGCAAGGATAGAAGATAAAATATTGGTTGGGTTTATCTATACAAAACTTCAATGTGAACTCAGACCTAAGAATTATAGTTTTAAACTCTCAATGAACCTGTGGAGCTGGCAACATATAGTGAATGTTTAGTTATATAACTAGTCTTAATAGAAACACATGTAAACATCTTTGTTATAACTTCTTGTTCAATATGTGATTTGAATTTATGTTTGAACTTGTCTGAACTCTTGAAAAAAAAGGATGCTTGGAATACCATGTGATCTATTCTCTTGGAAAAGTACAAAAAACTAGGAAGGATGAATTAAGTAAGCAGAAGGAAAAGAGTATAGAAGTGTTACGGAGGTGAGGGGCTGGGCAGATAAGGAGAGACAAAGAAGAAGAGAGCAGATTTAAGGATGTAGAAGGAGAACAGAGGAAAAGCAAAATAGAAGCAGAAGAGACAGCAGAAAATAGCAGAATGTAACAGGGCTAAAGAGGGAAGAGAAAAGACCAAGGAGAGAAGGAGCTATAGAGAGAGCAGAAAGCAGCAGGCAGGCTTTTCTTATAATGAGACAGGAAAATTCATTTAGCAATGAAGGGTTAGAAGCTTTTTCTCTCTCTATGCAATAAAGGTTGAAGCTTTTGTTCATCCAGAATGAGTGAGTTCTTGCTGCACTGGCGCTTTTGCTTTTACCCCATCCACAATTCTATATAGATGTGTGTGTGTATCATATACATACCATATATTTTATCATATAGAGTTATATGTGATATATATCATATATAAGTATAGTTGTGTATATGCAAGTATGTAAATTGATTGCCCCCCAAAAAGTATGTGATAATGTATGTGTATGTATTAATGTGTGTATGAATGTATTGTGTTTATGCATATTTTCTTGTGTAAAAATTTTTCCTTTTGTAAGTGCAACTCTCTTCTCCTGGTTCAATAAAAGTTAATTGCTTCAAGCCTCCTTCTTGCCTGGCCAGCCTGAAGCCATCGGCTTTTGGCCTCAGAGTAACTTAGAGTCAAGACAGGTAAATGTTGTTTAATAATCAGCAACAGGTGTCAATCTTCTTGAAGCCATTGGTTTCTAGCCCCAGAATAACTAAGAATCAAGGGGAATAAATATTATTAATACTAAGCAACTTTTACACTCACAAGACCAAGTCTTGCCCCCCTCCCCCACCCCCCACCAATGCTCCACCCAATCGGCTGCCTCAGAGAGGACCCGGTGCTCAGGCAAAGCTCCCAGCAAAATTACTTATGAATTAATTTAACAAAAGTAGTACAAATCTTTCACAAAGCTAGGTAAGAAAGAACAGGATGATACAAAAACAAACACCTAGATACCTGGATCAGAGTGAAGAGCTCATATAAACACACTTAGCTAGAGGCATTTCAGGTTTTGATGAAGATACCAAAAGCAGACATTAGGGAAAAGAAAACCTCTCCAGCAAACAGTGCTGGTAGAACTGGATAACTACACATACAAGAATAAAACCAGATTCCTAACTCTTTAATGAAAATTAACCCAAAAGGATCAAATACCTTAATGCAGGATCTGAAACAGTGAAAACACTTAGGGGAAGGAGTAGGGAAACAGTTCAAAATACAGATAGACACAGCTAAGAAGTGTCTGCACAGGCCTGCAGTCTGTCAGGAAACAGCACCAACAACTGGTAAGTACTCATGGCATTAACAAGCATTTGCACAGCAAATGAAGCAATTTGGCGAGGACAGCCCAGAGACTAGGTGAATATATTTGTTCACGGTACATCTGGCAGAGCTGTAGTATCTAGACTATGCAAAGAACTAAAAAGACTGAACAATGAGAAATCAACCTACCCAATCTATAAATGAACTAGTGAGAGGAACAGGTAATTCTTCAAAGATGAAATGCAAATGATCAATAAGCGTGAGAAGGAAGACCTTGTCTCAAACAATCAATCAATTGCATGGGTCTAACAGCTTAAAATCTGAACTGATCTGAAACTCGGAGTGGAAGACATTAGGATAAAGCTTCCAAAGTCCCCTCCCTGCCCCTCTCCGCTGTGACAGAAAGCATGGATGAGTGTTTACCGAGCTCGTCTTGACAGAAGCTCCCTGGAGGGTTGATATATTTCATGGTGCTCACGTCTAACTTCCAGTTGTGCTTTGTGCATTTAACGGACCTGGGGGGAAATGAGAGTCAGTTGTACTACACAGTGAAAAAAATTAGTGCTGATGAAGTGTGATGGCATCCCATGACTCAGAAGTCAAAGCAATCGATGGAACTCAAAATACATGAAAGAAAACCTATGAAGAAGTGATACAGGGGGCAGCCAAAGAGATGCTAGCTAATCACCAAGCAAAGTCTTTTCCTGTGAAGATCAAGCCTGTATCACACAATGATGTGTGTTAGAGAATAGACTTCAGGGTAACTCCTCCTGGTCTGGGAGCGAGGGTGGAGTCAGCTTGAAAAGGGGCTATTCACACACCAGCTTCAGGGGAAGAGGAGAAGGGTAGCTAGTGGTAAAACAATGCTTCTACACACGTGATAAGCAAGCTGCTGGTCTTGAAGACAGCTCTTATCCACAAAGACACAAGAGTGATGTTCTCACAACAGCTAAGTAGGGTTCAGAGAGAATGTTGTCATGTTTATGTATGACTTATCTCTCCTCAGCCTTCACTTCTACTGTTCAACGTTTCTGATCCCCCAAAGTTTAAGGGTTAAGAGTATGATTACCAGGTCACATGCAATATACTCAGATAAATATGAATTTCAGACTAAGTGGGTATGGAGAATATTTTCTTTCTCTTTCTTTCTTTCTTTCTTTCTTCTTTCTTTCTTTCTTTCTTTCTTCCTTCCTTCCTTCCTTCCTTCCTTCCTTCCTTCCTTTCTTTCTTCCTTCCTTCCTTCCTTCTTTTCTTCCTTTCTTTCTTTCTTTCTTTCTTTCTTTCTTTCTTTCTTTCTTTCTTTCTTTCTTTCTTTTCTTCCTTCCTTCCTTCCTTCCTTCCTTCCTTCCTTCCTTCCTTCTGACTTTTTTCAAGACAAGATTTCTCTGTGTAGCACTGGCTGTCCAGGAACTCTCTTCGTAGACCAGGTTGGCTTTGAACTCACAGAACTCTGCCCCCTGAATACTGGGATCAAAGGCATGTGCCATCATACCCCGCTAAGAGTGAGTATATTTTCAAATGCACATCTCCCACGTTATATACAACATGCACTAAAATTCTCTTTTTATCAGTAAGTATTTAGGTGTATGTTCTACATTTCTGTTTATTAACGTAACTCCATTTCAGAATAAGACTCAGACTATGTCCAACAGGAGACTTTAAAGGAGGTACTGTATAATTTTTGATATTTGCTTGAACTAACTTCCTTCTTTCCTTCCTTCCTTCCTTCCTTCCTTCCTTCCTTCCTTCCTTCCTTCCTTCCTATTTTCATTCCTTCTTGCTCTCTTCAGCTTTTTCGAAGAAGGATCTCATGTAGCTCAGGCTAGCCCTGACCTTATATGTAGCTGAGGCTGACCATGGCCTCCTCGTCTCCCTGCTGTTTCTCAGCTCTTCATTTCTAGGTATGCACCACCATTCACGACTCACTGCTCCAGGCCCTGTTCTGTTTTTCAGTCAGAATTTTATTTTGTAGCCCAAACTGGTCCCAGACAAAGAGAAGCCCTGCCTCGGTTTCCTAAGCCCTGGGCTTATGGGCGTGAGCTACTACGTCAGGCTCCCTTTCACTTCCCCAGAAAATGAAGCTTACCAGATCTGGGGAGGGGGGGTTAGTTGAAAATAGGGTACACCTTAGGTTGCTCATTCAGAAGTAGGGTACAAACCATTTCTGTTCTTATCTTTATAAATTTGTTTGTTGTTGGTTTTGTTTCAAGAGGGAAGGAATTTTTTTAAACCAAGAAATGGCTCTTACCAGAAGCATCATTTAAAATTTAAAAAACGGAAGGAAGGAATGAAGGAAGGAAGGAAGGAAGGAAGGAAGGAAGGAAGGAAGGAAGGATGGAAGGAAGGAAGGAAGGAAGGAAGGAAGAAAACTTAGAAAACATATCATGCTGCCATATCCCGGCTTTGTTGTATCCAGAATTTTTAAACGTCCTTTCTAGGGCGGCAAGAAAACATAGTCCACGGTTTGATTCATGAAGAATTACTTTGTAGTGCCTCCTTTCTCAGGAACTAGTGGGAAACAACCTCTAAAAATCAGGATGAGGCATTCCAGATGGAACTATAGAATATTCTAGAACCCAAGAAAGAACCAAGTATGGTTGTGTGCCAGCTTGATCGGAGGGCACTGGAAAGGGACAGGAGTAGGACAGGAGAAGAGAGAGGGGCAGGAGACAGGAGGGTATGGGAAAAGAATAGGAGATAAGAGAGAGGTGGAAGGGGTGGGCACAAGAAGGACCTCAGCTCCTCACACAGAAGCTATGAGAGCATTAGACTTAAGGACATGAGATGGACAGTTTCTAAGATCCTGGTTATGTGTCAGGAAGGACACTGGATGGCAGGAAGGAATGGACTATGCTTAACTGTACCCTGAGAAAGATGCTCTTCGATTGGCAAGGGTACAGAGGCTCCAGAAAAGAACGGCAGGTAGAGAGGCAAATGGGAGCCTCCACAGGCATGCAGGTTAACTACTGTGTGGTGCGCTCCACAGAGAATAAAGCCGAGAGTACCCAGCTTCCCTGTGAGGGCAGCAAAGAGAAGAGGTTTGTAGGCTGGGGGATGGCTCAGTGGCTTGTCATGCAGGCATGAGAATCAGTGTCTGAACCCCGGAATTCCTGTAAAACGCTCGCTCGAAGTGGCAGCATGTACCTAGAATCGGCACTGGGGATGTTGAGACAGAAGGATCCGGAGGGTTCCTACCTATCTATCCTAATTAGTGAGGTCCAGCTTCAGTGAGAGACTCTGAAAGCATAAGGCGGAGGGTGGAGTGGTATTCAGAAAGTTATCTTCTGTCAACATCCAGCCTCCACCTCTCACCCCACCCCCAATCCCCGACACCAGAGCTAAGCTGCTGGCAAACAAAAACTAAGATTAACCACACTAAGGCTTTGCGGAAGACAAGAATGGTTAATCTGTGGTGTGGAACTTACCATATTTAGGTGAGCAAACAACATAAAAATCATCACTTCTTCAAATAATCTGTGTACAGACCACAGGCAGTTGATGGCCCCACATAAATAATAACAGCAGTGAACATCAGTTGGATGCTTATCATATACTATGGTGATATTCTTTCAAACGCTTTTTGTAGGTTTTGAGTGAGTGGGTCTTCTTTGTGTGTGTGAGAATGTGTATATGCATGTGTGTGAGTGAAAAGTCACTACTGGGAGTTTTTCTCAATTTCTTTTCCATTTACTTTTTTCTCTTTTTGAAATTTATTTTCAATAATCCTTATTATTATATTTTTTTAAAAAAGCAGCTTGCAAATAAATAGAAAACACCATACACCAAAATTATCTAGACCCAAAGTTTGTTCAACTTAATAAACGTATATATAGTTAGAACTGACATTCAGAATGGAACATGAAACATCCCTTTAAATTTGACACTTTCAGTACTGAATATACTATATGCAGTTATCCACTACCCAAGCCAAAACATCCATGACACAACTAGAACTAGAAGAGCAAGTAGCACAATCTCCTTTATCCCAACATGTCTGTCATCGGCAGTTACTCCTTCTTCATTTCTTTCATTTGCTCTGAGAGACAGTATCTCTCTCTGAACCTGAAGCTCACTGATATTAAGCTAGACTGGCTGGCCAGGCAGCCCAGGGATCCTGCTGTGTCTGCCTCTCCAGAGGTTAGCATTGTAGGCGCACACCACAGTGCCTGGCCTTTTACATTAATGCTCTGGATCTGAACATGGCTCCCATGCTTCAACAGCAAATGTTTTACTCTCTCGGAATCCTGGCAATCTATTCACTTTCCAAGTGAGCAGACTGAGGCTGAGAAAGATGACGAGCTTGTTCCAGATTACTCCAGAGCTGAGAGTAGGAAGGCAGGCAGGCAGGCAGGCAAGGAGGAGAGAGCCCACTTCGCTTTAACATCTCCCTCAGTGGTTAGCTACATATGGCAAGACAGGAAATTCAATATCTCCCAAAGATAATCAGCAGGAGAACAAAACCTCTATCTCCCCCGAGTCCTGCAAGGATGTGTCAGAGATGAAGGAGGTGAGGCCCCCTGCCCTATTCCCTAGGAAGACGCCAACAACCCAAATTGAGTATTATCTGCAGTTTTGGCTATAGGTGTAACAGAGAGTCACAGTGGAAAGTCGACTAGGATGAGGAACTGTATCTGTAATCAAACAAGTCTATGGGTAGTTGTGAGAATATTCTAGACTTTGGGATTGTCCTCTGCATAATGATAGTGGGGTATTCTTGGAGAACTCCTCAGCTCTCTCTGTTACTGAGCTATCCACACAAGGCCACAGGTAAGATTGATCACACAAAGTAATGACAAGGCCCAACACCTAAGGATTCAACTCAAGTAGACCAGGGCAGGCTTTTAAAGGGTAGGGTCCAGCATTTATGAGGTAAATAGTGCTGACACAGCAGATGCCCAAGAATTCTCTTGAGATGTGCCAGATAGTTCTCCAAAGCCAAACAACTCTGTCCTAACATTGCTGCTGTCCAGAGGACAGACGTTCTCTATGGGGATGAAGGCTGGCAAAGGCATAGGCTCTTAGAAAAAACCAATCAGAACCCCACCATTGTGTAGGGGAGACAGCTGGGACTCTGTCTCTTTTCTAAGTGTAGCTAGGCTGACAGAAAAACAAAAAAAATCTACCAGCTTTTTAGCAACGTTTGGAAAGCATTCTCTGTCTGTTTGTCTCTCACTGGTGTGTGTGTGTGTGTGTGTGTGTGTGTGTGTGTGTGTGTGTGTGTGTGTGTATGTGTGAGTGTGTGGATGTGAGAGTGTGTGGATGTGGATGTGAGAATGTGTGTGTGAGTGTGAATGTATGTGAGTGTCTGTGTGTGTATGTGTGAGAGAGTGTGTGTGTGTGTTTGTGAGTGTGTGTGTGCTAATGTGCTTGCATGTCCTGGAAGAAGGACTTCTAGAAGAATTGAATCTTTGATGAATGCAATACCTCATATGTGTGCTCCTACCCCTGCAACCCAAACACCCCAATAGCTAGGACCATCAAGCTAACTTAGAGTTCTTAGAAAGAGAGAAGAGAAAGCAAATCTAAGCAAAACATAATTTTGAAGTCAGGAAACTGTTCCAATGAAACAAGAGGAAAACTTAGAAGCAATTTGCTGACTGGGTCATTTAAAATGTCCCGGGTGAGAAGCCTTCCTGTCAACTCTAACTGCAAACAGGGTCACTGGCAAGAGAGCAAAGGAGCCACGGTACCTTCCATCTAAATCCTCGATGTCTTTCATGAACAGGCCTCCCTGGTGCTTGCAGAGGTTCTTGCATGCCTTTAGATGGTCCTTCTCCTTGTATAAAATGTACTCTTTCCCAGTAGTCTTATTTCGAAAAAAATTGATCCCTTCCTTGAGGTTGGCAACTTCAGCAGGAGACAGGGTCAGCAGGGTCTCAGCTGTCTGTTTCCTGCTAGGAAGAGACAGGCATTACCAGAGGAGCATGCACCCGGTTGGGTTTGAAAGAATACACATTCTGAAAAGACAGCTGAAAATGTCTGAAGCATCTCCCACAACCCGGGCTCAGAGGCCCCCAATAGTGACTACCCTTTCTCCCCACCTTTTAAAATCCATGCAAATGTGCGCTCTGCTTTCATACAGAGCCGAGCCCTTTCTCACTTGCCTGTCCATCATCTGCCAGCTCCAGGGTATTTCAAAGCAGCTGCTGGTGTTCTTTCTACTTCTGCGAATCACACCAGGAAGGCGAGGATGGCGAGGATGACTTTAGACTGCCTGAAGAGTGAATGTTTACCCAAATTCACTATTTCCGTTGGTAGTTTCCTCCCCTGCGCCCCCTCCCCGACCTCTTTTAAAAGCCCGGGTCTTCAGTTCAGCTTTCTCTGGCTTCCCTTTTACACGTGGACATCCCTCAGCCCCAGAGGGAGTTCAAGTCCTGCAGGATCACCATCAACCTGCAGGGTCAGCTAGAACTCGCCCCTGGTTGGCCAAGCCTTCTGGATCCATCCCTTACTACTTGGTCTGACCTCCACCACTCAGAGTACCAAAACCAGCACCTGGTACGCCACCTGCTGGCCTACATGGGTTCACTTTCAGAGCCCTGCCATCTTTAGTTAGTTTTTTTTTTTTTTCCCTCCAACCACTTAGCTGGCTGCCTTCCCAAGCTGTGCTCATCAGTTAGCTCATCAGTTAGCTCATCAGTTAGCAACAGAACTCTCTCCAAGTTTGAGTGATTTACAGAAAACCTCAGCTTCGATGAGGTAGCATCTGAATACCATCCAGCTTCTACCCAGTGTCTCAGCAGGCTCTCTCTGAATTCCAACAACAAAGTTGCACTCAGAGACTTTTCAAAATGAACCTTTCTATGTTTTGCATATCTGGGATGCAAAAACCTAGGTGTGTGGGGGGCTTCTTTGTATCTTTTATTCCAGACTTAACGTGGCCCCAACTTATCTCTTCTTCTCATGTTGCCTTTAAAAATGAGCTCAAGTATACTGGAATGATTTCACTTTCAGTGTGTAAATGTCTTAAACCAGAAGATAAAAAGAATCGAATCGGGGGTGGGGTCCAGGGTAGGGGTGGGGTGGCAGGGTGAAGAAGCCACTTTCCGTTCTAAACAGAGGAGAGCAGAGCTCTAGGGTAAGTCCCATAGTAGAGTCCCACTGTCACATCTGTCCTAAACTCCTCCCAACTCTGTTCTCAGCAGACGTGGCATTTTTTCAGAGACTTGGTTTAAGTAAATACGATGGAAAGGAATCCAGCCTCAACCTTGTGAATCCTTTTACTGATTTCTTGTAGTGTAAAGAGTTAAAAGCACCGAGTTAAAAGCAAGCACAGGCACCAGGTCTATACAGTGGTTAAAGGTGCACAGGAAAAACACCTTCAGACGCACAGATCTTGCGGTGAATGAATCACAAACCCCCACATTCTGTATTGGAGTGCAGCTGTGTCACCCAGTGAGGAAAGCAAGTGCCATCAACTGCAGTCCCATTCGAGCACCAGGAAGTAAAATAAAATATGGGCATTGCAGTGCACAAGCTTGTTTCCGGGATAGGGTCCCACGGGGCCCATTCTGGTCTCAAAATCATTACGTAAGTGGTGACAGCCTTGAACTTCTGACTCTCGTGCTTCTCTATCCTAAGTGTACCAACACCTACAGATACATCCCCTAAACTTCTCAGACTCACGGGCATCCCTCCCCAGCTTCTCACTGTCTTGGAATCTTACTATTTCTCTTGTGCTCTCTCTTGGTCCCCTCTCTTTTGCTCCTATCTCTTGCCTGCACTCTCTTTGTCTTCTTCTCTTGCTCTCTGTCATCCCTTCCTCTCATGGACTGGTCCAATCCACAGGCCATGTTCAGTATACCACTTTCTTTCTCTGCCCTGGACTCTTCCAGGTGCCTCTGGCTGTACTTTCCCTCATATCAACACTAAAAACAAAACAAAAAAGACAAAAAACCCACCCAACAAACCAACAAACCAACTAACCAATGAAACAAACAAAAACCCCTTCCCCTCAATCGTACCTTGAGATGGTCATGTTCTCAGTTTATTTGTCTAGTACTGAAACCACCAGCTGATATGTAAATGGGTTTCTATCCAAGGGGGCCTGGCATCTCCTAATCAAGCCATGCTATTGGTTTGATTGTGTCTGCTGATTTCTGCCACCCACTATAGTAGACGCCACGTTCTAGAGTATGCCTGTTTATCTGCTTCTTCCCTGTGATTCTGGGCATCTCAGTATCTGTGGCTCCTGGAGCCTGCTGTGCTATCCTGGGCACCCATCACAAGGAAAGGCTCTGCTCCTCCCTCTGCCTGCTCTCTCTTTGTCTGATGGGGAAATACTAACCCAGCACTGCCTGCTTCCTCTCTGTTGGCTCCCTGGAGCTTAATAAAAGCACACCAGTGAGCTGGGAAGCTCCTCCTGCCTCCCGGGTTCCCATCACATGGTAAGACAATTCATCTTTACTATTTGGGACATTTTTCTCTGACAGGTCTCTCAATTCATTTAGGGATGGCCCACATTGTAATTCTTGTCACCAGGACGCTTTCCTTCTTCCTCCCCTCTTTTTCTCCATCCCCACAGTTCTCAGCTCCCTCCTGGAGCTTTCTTACCTGCACCTAGGAGCTGCCTGCCCTGCCTTGGTCTCTCCTATTGGTTCACTGGAGCCTTGTAACCTTCCACAGCTCCCTTATGAGTCTCTACAAGATTAGAATCCTCCCTTGGGTGGAGTTCTCAGTCTTTGACCCTTTCCCTCCTTCTCTAATCTCTTTTCCTCCTCTAACTCAGAGATTTCATCAAAGCTTCGCTGTCTTTCTGCAAATGGCTTGGCTTCACTGCAGCTCGATGGCCAAAACATGACACACTCTATTTTCAAATTCTTGCAGACTGTAACAACTCCTGCCACTGTACAATCAAATGACTTCCCAAACCCTTCACCCAAATCCTTCATATCTGAGCTTCTTCTGCTCCACACTCTCAAAAGTCTTTTATTGATAAGCTTTTTCTTCTTCTCACTCTTGAAAACTCTTTTATTTCTAGGGTTTCTTTGCTCTCAGCTCTCAGAAAAACCTCTCAAGATTATTGATTATGTAAACTCTTTATCTAAGGATTTTCAAGTTCATTGGGTATGGTTAAAAATATATAAAACCTGTAACAAAAGCTAGCTTAAAACTTGTAGCAAAAGGCTAATGGTTAAAAAAAAGTCTATACATAGTTAATCTTAATTTGTTTCGGCATAGTATATATAGATCTGCTACAGCATACACACACACACACACACACACACACACACACACACACACACGAGATTAGACATTCCTGTTAGAATATCAGTTGTTCACCCTGGTGATTATATGGCTGATTAGGAGCTGTGGCCACTGTACAGCCATGGAAGAGTATCATACAGTGGGCTGCTATCCTAGGAAAATATAAAAATTTAAAGTAGATTTCTATAGAATATATACTATTTCTGCACTACTAAAAAGAAAAAAAATCATAAACCATTTGCACCAACATCAGCAATGAAAAGGACAACATTAGACCTCACAGCCATTAAGGAGACAATAAAAGTATGCTATGAAATATCCTGCTTGCCGCGG